>NW_022261984.1:15965584-15968084 GCF_002021735.2 Oncorhynchus kisutch
GGGTGTCGCTCGTTGTCTCTGATTGAGAATCATACTTTACGGCAGCCTTTCCCACCTGTGTTTGTGTGTTTGGCCCTGGTATGGTTCTCAGTCAGAGGCAGGTGTCGCTCGGTTGTCTCTGATTGAGAATCATACTTTAGGCAGCCTTTTCCACCTGTGTTGTGTGTTTGGCCCTGGTCTGGTTTCTCAGTCAGAGGCAGTTGTCGTTTGTTGTCTCTGATTGAGAATCATACTTTAGGCAGCCTTTTCCCACCTGTGTTTGTGTGTTTGGCCCTGGTATGGTTCTCAGTCAGAGGCAGGTGTCTTTTGTTGTCTCTGATTGAGAATCATACTTTAGGCAGCCTTTTCCCACCTGTGTTTGTGTGTTTGGCCCTAGTATGGTTCTCAGTCAGAGGCAGGTGTCTTTTGTTGTCTCTGATTGAGAATCATATTTAGGCAGCCTTTTACCACCTGTGTTTGTGTGTTTGGCCCTGGTATGGTTCTCAGTCAGAGGCAGGTGTCGCTCGTTGTCTCTGATTGAGAATCATACTTTAGGCAGCCTTTTCCCACCTGTGTTATTTTCTGTTTAGTGTTTTCTGCACCTTACAGGAACTGTTTCGGTTTCATCTCATTCTCTTTGTTATTTTTGTTTAGTTTTCAGAGTTTAAGTAAATATCATCATGAACGCGTACCACGCTGCATATTGGTCCGATCGTTCCTACTCCTCTTCAGATGAAGAGGACAGCCGTTACCGAATCACCCACCACAACCGGACCAAGCAGCGTGGTAACCAGGAGCAGAGGGTTCTGGACTCCTGGACACGGGAGGAGATTTTGGACGGTAAAGGGACCCTGGGCACAGGCTGGGGAATATCGCCGCCCCAGGGAAGAGCTGGAGGCAGCCAAAGCAGAGCGGAGGCATTTTGAGGAGTTGGCTCGGCAGCGCAACAGGGACGAGAGACAGCCCCAAAAATTTCTTGGGGGGGGGGGGGGGGCACACAGGGAGTAGGAGCCAACTCCCCGAGAGAGGTGGACCGGGCAGGCACCGTATTATGCCGTGAGGCGCACGGTGTCCCCAGTGCGCAGGCATAGCCCGGTGCGCTACTTTAGGCAGCCTTTTCCCACCTGTGTTTGGCCTGGTATGGTTCTCAATCAGAGGCAGCTGTCGTTAGGTGTCTCTGATTGAGAACCATATTTAGGCAGCCTTTTCCCACCTGTAGGTTGTGGGTTATTATTTTTCTGTCTAGTGTTTTCTGCACCTTTCAGGACTGTTTCGGTTTTCGTTTAGTTCACGTTGTTATTTTGTATTTTCAGTGTTCAGTAAAATAAACATCATGAACACATACCACGCTGCGCATTGGTCCCACATTTCTTACTCCTCGTCAGAGGAGGACGAAGAATATCGTTACACACACACAATCACACCCACACACACACACCATCACACACCCCCCCACACACCATCACACCATCACACCCCCACACACACCCTCACACCATCACATCCTCACACACACACCCTCACCACCATCACACACACCCTCACACACACCATCACACACCCTCACACCATCACACACCATCACACCCTCACCCTCACACACACCATCACACCCTCACACCATCACACACACACCATCACACCCTCACCATCACACACACCCCCACACCATCACACCCTCACACCCTCACACACACCCCTCACACACACACCATCACACCCACACCATCACACCCTCACACACAACATCACACCCTCACACACAACATCACACCCTCACACCATCACACCCACAACTCCAGTCTCACCGTCTCCATGTCCGTCTTCAGTGGGAAGTCATACACCATCATGACTGCAGCCAGACCTGTAGAGAGAGAGACAGGATAGAATGATTAATAGACAGACCTGTAGAGAGAGAGAGACAGGATAGAATGATTAATAGACAGACCTGTAGAGAGAGAGAGAGAGAGACAGGATAGAATGATTAATAGACAGACCTGTAGAGAGAGAGAGAGAGAGACAGGATAGAATGATTAATAGACCTGTAGAGAGAGAGATAGGATAGAATGATTAATAGACCTGTAGAGAGAGAGACAGGATAGAATGATTAAGACAGACCTGTAGAGAGAGAGAGAGACAGGATACAATGATTAATAGATACTAATACTGCTACTACTACTGCTGCTAATACTACTACTGCTAATACTACTACTACAGCTAGTACAACTACTGCTAGTACTACTGCTATTACTACTGCTAATACTACTAATACTACTACTAATACTGCTACTACTGCTGCTAATACTACTACTACTGCTAATACTACTACTGCTAACGCTACTACTACTACTGCTAATACTAATAATACTATTACTGCTGCTAATACTACTACTACTGCTAAAACTACTACTGCTAATACTAATACTACTACTGCTGCGAATACTACTACTGCTAGTACTACTACTGCTACAACTAATGCTACTACTACTGCTAATACTGCTGCTGCTAATACTACTACTGC
>NW_022261984.1:15975584-15978084 GCF_002021735.2 Oncorhynchus kisutch
CACACCTTAGTACAGAACGTCAACAGGGGGCAACACACACCTTAGTACAGAATGTCAACAAGGACCAACACACACCTTAGTACAGAACGTCAACAAGGGGCAACACACACACCTTAGTGCAGAACGTCAACAAGGACCAACACACACCTTAGTACAGAACGTCAACAAGGACCAACACACACACACCTTAGTACAGAACGTCAACAAGGGGCAACACACACCTTAGTACAGAACGTCAACAAGGGGCAACACACACCTTAGTGCAGAACGTCAACAAGGGGCAACACACACCTTAGTACAGAACGTCAACAGGGGGCAACACACACACCTTAGTACAGAACGTCAACAAGGGGCAACACACACCTTAGTACAGAACGTCAACAAGGGGCAACACACACCTTAGTACAGAACGTCAACAGGGGGCAACACACACCTTAGTACAGAACGTCAACAAGGGGCAACACACACCTTAGTACAGAACGTCAACAAGGGGCAACACACACCTTAGTACAGAACGTCAACAAGGGGCAACACACACCTTAGTACAGAACGTCAACAAGGGGCAACACACACCTTAGTACAGAACGTCAACAGGGACCAACACACACCTTAGTACAGAACGTCAACAAGGACCAACACACACCTTAGTACAGAACGTCAACAAGGGGCAACACACACCTTAGTACAGAACGTCAACAAGGGGCAACACACACCTTAGTGCAGAACGTCAACAAGGACCAACACACACCTTAGTACAGAACGTCATCAAGGACCAACACACACACCTTAGTACAGAACGTCAACAAGGGGCAACACACACCTTAGTGCAGAACGTCAACAAGGGGCAACACACACACACCTTAGTACAGAACGTCAACAAGGGGCAACACACACACCTTAGTACAGAACGTCAACAAGGGGCAACACACACCTTAGTACAGAACGTCAACAAGGGGCAACACACACCTTAGTACAGAACGTCAACAAGGGGCAACACACACACCTTAGTACAGAACGTCAACAAGGGGCAACACACACCTTAGTACAGAACGTCAACAGGGGCAACACACACACCTTAGTACAGAACGTCAACAAGGACCAACACACACCTTAGTGCAGAACGTCAACAAGGGGCAACACACTAGGCCTGTCCCAACCTTTACAGCTAACAAACTCAAACCTTTACAAGCTGATTCATGGAGATTCCCCCTACTGATGACATTAGTGCCTTTAGTGCAGCACACACCAACACACAACACATGTTTCACTCTGCTTGTGGAGACTAAAAAAAATCCTATTTTCCTTACCGTAACCCCTAACCCATACCTTAACTCATAACCCATACCTTAACCCTAAAGGTAATGATGCCCTAGACACATCCCTAGAGGTAATGATGCCCTAGCCACATCCCTAGAGGTAATGATGCCCTAGCCACTTCACTAGAGGTAATGACACATCACTAGAGGTAATGATGCCCTAGACACATCACTAGAGGTAATGATGCCCTAGACACATCACTAGAGGTAATGATGCCCTAGACACATCACTAGAGGTAATGATGCCCTAGACCCATCACTGGAGGCAATGATGCCCTAGCCACATCACTAGAGGTAATGATGCCCTAGCCACATCACTAGAGGTAATGATGCCCTAGCCACATCACTAGAGGTAATGACACATCACTAGAGGTAATGACACATCACTAGAGGTAATGATGCCCTAGACACATCACTAGAGATAATGATGCCCTCTGCACATCACTAGAGGTAATGATGCCCTAGACACATCACTAGAGATAATGATGCCCTAGACACATCACTAGAGGTAATGATGCCCTAGACACATCACTAGAGGTAATGACACATCACTAGAGGTAATGATGCCCTAGACACATCACTAGAGATAATGATGCCCTAGACACATAACTAGAGGTAATGATGCCCTAGACACATCACTAGAGGTAATGATGCCCTAGCCACATCACTAGAGGTAATGATGCCCTAGCCACATCACTAGAGGTAATGACACATCACTAGAGGTAATGACACATCACTAGAGGTAATGATGCCCTAGACACATCACTAGAGATAATGATGCCCCCTGCACATCACTAGAGGTAATGGTGCCCTAGACACATCACTAGAGATAATGATGCCCTAGACACATCACTAGAGGTAATGATGCCCTAGCCACATCACTAGAGGTAATGACACATCACTAGAGGTAATGATGCCCTAGACACATCACTAGAGATAATGATGCCCTAGACACATAACTAGAGGTAATGATGCCCTAGACACATCACTAGAGGTAATGATGCCCTAGACACATCACTAGAGGTAATGATGCCCTAGACACATCACTAGAGGTAATGATGCCCTAGACACATCACTAGAGGTAATGACACATCACTAGAGGTAATGACACATCACTAGAGGTAATGATGCCTAGACACATCACTAGAGGTAATGATGCCCTAGACACATCACTAGAGGTAATG
>NW_022261984.1:15985584-15990584 GCF_002021735.2 Oncorhynchus kisutch
CTCCTCTAACCACTAGGCTACCTGCCTCCTCTAACCACTAGGCTACCTGCCTCCCCTAACCACTAGGCTACCTGCCTCCCCTACACTCTAACCACTAGGCTACCAGCCTCCTCTACACTCTAACCACTGGGCTACCTGCCGCAACTACACTCTAACCACTAGACTACCTGCCTCCTCTACACTCTAACCACTAGGCTACCTGCCTCATCTACACTCTAACCACTAGGCTACCTGCCTCCTCTACACTCTAACCACTAGGCTACCTGCCTCCTCTACACTCTAACCACTAGACTACCTGCCTCCTCTACACTCTAACCACTAGACTACCTGCCTCCTCTACACTCTAACCACTAGGCTACCTGCCTCCTCTACACTCTAACCACTAGACTACCTGCCTCCTCTACACTCTAACCACTAGGCTACCTGCCGCCTCTACACTCTAACCACTAGACTACCTGCCTCCTCTACACTCTAACCACTAGGCTACCTGCTTTCTCTACACTCTAACCACTAGGCTACCTGCCGCCTCTAACCACTAGGCTACCTGCCGCCTCTAACCACTAGGCTACCTGCCGCCTCTAACCACTAGGCTACCTGCCTCCTCTAACCACTAGGCTACCTGCCTCCTCTAACCACTAGGCTACCTGCCTCCTCTACACTCTAACCACTAGGCTACCTGCCTCCTCTACACTCTAACCACTAGGCTACCTGCCTCCTCTAACCACTAGGCTACCTGCCTCCTCTAACCACTAGGCTACCTGCTCCTCTACACTCTAACCACTAGGCTACCTGCCTCCTCTAACCACTAGGCTACCTGCCTCCTCTACACTCTAACCACTAGGCTACCTGCCTCCTCTAACCACTAGGCTACCTGCCTCCTCTAACCACTAGGCTACCTGCCTCCTCTACACTCTAACCACTAGGCTACCTGCCCTCCTCTACACTCTAACCACTAGGCTACCTGCCTCCTCTACACTCTAACCACTAGGCTACCTGCCTCCTCTACACTCTAACCACTAGGCTACCTGCCTCCTCTAACCACTAGGCTACCTGCCTCCTCTAACCACTAGGCTACCTGCCTCCTCTAACCACTAGGCTACCTGCCTCCTCTAACCACTAGGCTACCTGCCTCCTCTAACCACTAGGCTACCTGCCGCCTCTAACCACTAGGCTACCTGCCGCCTCTAACCACTAGGCTACCTGCCTCCTCTAACCACTAGGCTACCTGCCGCCTCTAACCACTAGGCTACCTGCCGCCTCTAACCACTAGGCTACCTGCCGCCTCTAACCACTAGGCTACCTGCCGCCTCTAACCACTAGGCTACCTGCCGCCTCTAACCACTAGGCTACCTGCCGCCTCTAACCACTAGGCTACCTGCCGCCTCTAACCACTAGGCTACCTGCCTCCTCTACACTCTAACCACTAGGCTACCTGCCTCCTCTACACTCTAACCACTAGGCTACCTGCCTCCTCTAACCACTAGGCTACCTGCCTCCTCTAACCACTAGGCTACCTGCCTCCTCTAACCACTAGGCTACCTGCCTCCTCTAACCACTAGGCTACCTGCCGCCTCTAACCACTAGGCTACCTGCCTCCTCTAACCACTAGGCTACCTGCCGCCTCTAACCACTAGGCTACCTGCCGCCTCTAACCACTAGGCTACCTGCCGCCTCTAACCACTAGGCTACCTGCCGCCTCTAACCACTAGGCTACCTGCCGCCTCTAACCACTAGGCTACCTGCCGCCTCTAACCACTAGGCTACCTGCCTCCTCTAACCACTAGGCTACCTGCCGCCTCTAACCACTAGGCTACCTGCCGCCTCTAACCACTAGGCTACCTGCCGCCTCTAACCACTAGGCTACCTGCCGCCTCTAACCACTAGGCTACCTGCCGCCTCTAACCACTAGGCTACCTGCCGCCTCTAACCACTAGGCTACCTGCCGCCTCTAACCACTAGGCTACCTGCCGCCTCTAACCACTAGGCTACCTGCCGCCTCTAACCACTAGGCTACCTGCCGCCTCTAACCACTAGGCTACCTGCCTCCTCTACACTCTAACCACTAGGCTACCTGCCGCCTCTAACCACTAGGCTACCTGCCGCCTCTAACCACTAGGCTACCTGCCTCCTCTAACCACTAGGCTACCTGCCTCCTCTAACCACTAGGCTACCTGCCGAAAGACCAATTAGCAGCAAACGAGTTAAACAATAAAGACCTGTAGATCCACCAACATAGAGCTGTAGATCCACCAACATAGAGCTGTAGATCCATCAACATAGACCTGTAGATCCATCAACATAGAGCTGTAGATCCACCAACATAGACCTGTAGATCCACCAACATAGAGCTGTAGATCCATCAACATAGACCTGTAGATCCATCAACATAGAGCTGTAGATCCACCAACATAGACCTGTAGATCCACCAACATAGAGCTGTAGATCCATCAACATAGACCTGTAGATCCATCAACATAGAGCTGTAGATCCACCAACATAGACCTGTAGATCCATCAACATAGATCTGTAGAGCCACCAACATAGATCTGTAGATCCATCAACATAGAGCTGTAGATCCACCAACATAGACCTGTAGATCCACCAACATAGACCTGTAGATCCACCAACATAGACCTGTAGATCCACCAACATAGAGCTGTAGATCCATCAACATAGAGCTGTAGATCCACCAACATAGAGCTGTAGATCCATCAACATAGAGCTGTAGATCCACCAACATAGACCTGTAGATCCACCAACATAGAGCTGTAGATCCATCAACATAGACCTGTAGATCCACCAACATAGAGCTGTAGATCCATCAACATAGAGCTGTAGATCCACCAACATAGACCTGTAGATCCACCAACATAGACCTGTAGATCCACCAACATAGACCTGTAGATCCACCAACATAGAGCTGTAGATCCATCAACATAGACCTGTAGATCCATCAACATAGAGCTGTAGATCCACCAACATAGAGCTGTAGATCCACCAACATAGAGCTGTAGATCCACCAACATAGACCTGTAGATCCACCAACATAGAGCTGTAGATCCACCAACATAGAGCTGTAGATCCACCAACATAGACCTGTAGATCCACCAACATAGAGCTGTAGATCCACCAACATAGAGCTGTAGATCCACCAACATAGAGCTGTAGATCCATCAACATAGATCTGTAGATCCACCAACATAGAGCTGTAGATCCACCAACATAGAGCTGTAGATCCACCAACATAGAGCTGTAGATCCACCAACATAGAGCTGTAGATCCACCAACATAGAGCTGTAGAGCCACCAACATAGAGCTGTAGATCCACCAACATAGAGCTGTAGATCCACCAACATAGACCTGTAGATCCACCAACATAGACCTGTAGATCCACCAACATAGATCTGTAGATCCATCAACATAGACCTGTAGATCCACCAACATAGATCTGTAGATCCATCAACATAGATCTGTATATCCATCAACATAGAGCTGTAGATCCACCAACATAGAGCTGTAGATCCACCAACATAGACCTGTAGATCCATCAACATAGCGCTGTAGATCCATCAACATAGAGCTGTAGATCCACCAACATAGACCTGTAGCTCCACCAACATAGAGCTGTAGATCCACCAACATAGACCTGTAGATCCACCAACATAGACCTGTAGATCCACCAACATAGAGCTGTAGATCCACCAACATAGAGCTGTAGATCCATCAACATAGAGCTGTAGATCCACCAACATAGACCTGTAGATCCACCAACATAGACCTGTAGATCCACCAACATAGACCTGTAGATCCACCAACATAGACCTGTAGATCCACCAACATAGACCTGTAGATCCACCAACATAGAGCTGTAGATCCACCAACATAGACCTGTAGATCCACCAACATAGACCTGTAGATCCACCAACATAGACCTGTAGATCCACCAACATAGAGCTGTAGATCCATCAACATAGACCTGTAGATCCACCAACATAGAGCTGTAGATCCACCAACATAGAGCTGTAGATCCATCAACATAGAGCTGTAGATCCACCAACATAGACCTGTAGATCCACCAACATAGAGCTGTAGATCCACCAACATAGAGCTGTAGATCCACCAACATAGAGCTGTAGATCCACCAACATAGAGCTGTAGATCCACCAACATAGAGCTGTAGATCCACCAACATAGAGCTGTAGATCCATCAACATAGAGCTGTAGAGCCACCAACATAGAGCTGTAGATCCACCAACATAGATCTGTAGATCCATCAACATAGACCTGTAGATCCACCAACATAGAGCTGTAGATCCACCAACATAGAGCTGTAGATCCACCATTTATATTTTCAACAACTTTTACTTTTACTTCACTACATTACTAAAGAAAATGGTGGAACTTCTTACTCAATACATTTAGACAGGAAAAGGGTCCGATTCACACACTTATCAAGAGAACATCCCTGGTCATCCCTACTGCCTCTGATCTGGCGGACTCACTAAACAGAGAACATCCCTACTGCCTCTGATCTGGAGGACTCACTAAACAGAGAACATCCCTGGTCATCCCTACTGCCTCTGATCTGGCGGACTCACTAAACAGAGAACATCCCTACTGTCTCTGATCTGGAGGACTCACTAAACAGAGAACATCCCTGGTCATCCCTACTGCCTCTGATCTGGAGGACTCACTAAACAGAGAACATCCCTGGTCATCCCTACTGCCTCTGATCTGGAGGACTCACTAAACAGAGAACATCCCTGGTCATCCCTACTGCCTCTGATCTGGAGGACTCACTAAACAGAGAACATCCCTGGTCGTCCCTACTGCCTCTGATCTGGAGGACTCACTAAACAGAGAACATCCCTGATCATCCCTACTGCCTCTGATCTGGAGGACTCACTAAACAGAGAACATCCCTGGTCGTCCCTACTGCCTCTGATCTGGAGGACTCACTAAACAGAGAACATCCCTACTGCCTCTGATCTGGAGGACTC
>NW_022261984.1:15995584-16013026 GCF_002021735.2 Oncorhynchus kisutch
GGGTTCAGGTAGTGTTTAAAGTAATTGGAGGATCCAGTGGGTTCAGGCAGTGTTTAATGTAATTGGATGATCCAGTGGGTTCAGGTAGTGTATAATGTAATTGGAGAATCCAGTGGGTTCAGGTAGTGTTTAATAGCTGACTATAAGATTTGTAAACAATCATGTATCTGTTTTAGCCGATTGTTCTGCGGTCTAAGGCACTCCATCTCAGTGCTAAATGCGTCACTACAGACCCTGGTTCGATTCCAGGCTTGTATCACAACCCGGCCGCGTCCCACAGGGCGACGCACAATTGACCCCAGCGTCGTCCGGGTTAAGGTTTTGGGCGGGGTAGACCGTCATTGTAACTAAGAATTTGTTCTTAATTAACAGACTTGCCTAGTTAAATAAAGATTAAAATAAATAATAAATAAATAAAAAAATTAGAGCCAAAAAGATTGGAGAGGTGGTTTGTCCACACATCTCCATTTTGGATAGATAATTCTTCATGTTGTTGTTTGTTTAGTGTGTTTTCCCAGAAATGGTTAGAGTCTGGATTCTTCAAATACATTGAGCTGGTTTCTGACGTCCTGTTCTTTCTTCTTCCGTAGTGAATTTCTGTTGTGTTTTAGTGATTCACCGTAGTGAAGCCTTGTGTTGGGTTTCTGGGGCTCTATGTTTTAGTGATTCACCGTAGTGAAGGCTCAGGCCTTTGGGTTTCTGGGGCTCTATGTTTTAGTGACTCACCGTAGTGAAGGCTTGTGTTGGGTTTCTGGGGCTCTATGTTTTAGTGATTCACCGTAGTGAAGGCTTGTGTTGGGTTTCTGGGGCTCTATGTTTTAGTGATTCACCATAGTGAAGGCTCAGGCCTTTGGGTTTCTGGAGCTCTATGTTTTAGTGATTCACCGTAGTGAAGGCTCAGGCCTTTGGGTTTCTGGGGCTCTATGTTTTAGTGATTCACCGTAGTGAAGGCTCAGGCCTTTGGGTTTCTGGGGCTCTATGTTTTAGTGATTCACCGTAGTGAAGGCTTGTGTTGGGTTTCTGGGGCTCTATGTTTTAGTGATTCACCGTAGTGAAGGCTCAGGCCTTTGGGTTTCTGGGGCCCTATGTTTTAGTGATTCACCGTAGTGAAGGCTCAGGCCTTTGGGTTTCTGGGGCTCTATGTTTTAGTGATTCACCATAGTGAAGGCTCAGGCCTTTGGTTTCTGGGGCTCTATGTTTTAGTGATTCACCGTAGTGAAGGCTCAGGCCTTTGGGTTTCTGGGGCTCTATGTTTTAGTGATTCACCGTAGTGAAGGCTCAGGCCTTTGGGTTTCTGGGGCTCTATGTTTTAGTGATTCACCGTAGTGAAGGCTCAGGCCTTTGGGTTTCTGGGGCTCTATGTTTTAGTGATTCACCGTAGTGAAGGCTCAGGCCTTTGGGTTTCTGGGGCTCTATGTTTTAGTGATTCACCGTAGTGAAGGCTCAGGCCTTTGGGTTTCTGGGGCTCTATGTTTTAGTGATTCACCGTAGTGAAAGCTCAGGCCTTTGGGTTTCTGGGGCTCTATGTTTTAGTGATTCACCATAGTGAAGACTCAGGCCTTTGGGTTTCTGGAGCTCTATGTTTTAGGGATTCACCGTAGTGAAGGCTCAGGCCTTTGGGTTTCTGGGGCTCTATGTTTTAGTGATTCACCGTAGTGAAGGCTCAGGCCTTTGGTTTTCTGGGGCTCTATGTTTTAGTGATTCACCGTAGTGAAGGCTCAGGCCTTTGGGTTTCTGGGGCTCTATGTTTTAGTGATTCACCATAGTGAAGGCTCAGGCCTTTGGGTTTCTGGGGCTCTATGTTTTAGTGATTCACCGTAGTGAAGGCTCAGGCCTTTGGGTTTCTGGGGCTCTATGTTTTAGTGATTCACCATAGTGAAGGCTCAGGCCTTTGGGTTTCTGGGGCTCTATGTTTTAGTGATTCACCGTAGTGAAGGCTCAGGCCTCTGGGTTTCTGGGGCTCTATGTTTTAGTGATTCACCGTAGTGAAGGCTCAGGCCTTTGGGTTTCTGGGGCTCTATGTTTTAGTGATTCACCGTAGTGAAGGCTCAGGCCTTTGGGTTTCTGGGGCTCTATGTTTTAGTGATTCACCGTAGTGAAGGCTCAGGCCTTTGGGTTTCTGGGGCTCTATGTTTTAGTGATTCACCGTAGTGAAGGCTCAGGCCTTTGGGTTTCTGGGGCTCTATGTTTTAGTGATTCACCGTAGTGAAGGCTCAGGCCTTTGGGTTTCTGGGGCTCTATGTTTTAGTGATTCACCATAGTGAAGGCTCAGGCCTTTGGGTTTCTGGGGCTCTATGTTTTAGTGATTCACCGTAGTGAAGGCTCAGGCCTTTAGGTTTCTGGGGCTCTATGTTTTAGTGATTCACCGTAGTGAAGGCTCAGGCCTTTGGGTTTCTGGGGCTCTATGTTTTAGTGATTCACCGTAGTGAAGGCTCAGGCCTTTGGGTTTCTGGGGCTCTATGTTTTAGTGATTCACTGTAGTGAAGGCTCAGGCCTTTGGTTTTCTGGGGCTCTATGTTTTAGTGATTCACCGTAGTGAAGGCTCAGGCCTTTGGGTTTCTGGGGCTCTATGTTTTAGTGATTCACCGTAGTGAAGGCTCAGGCCTTTGGGTTTTCTGGGGCTCTATGTTTTGGGTTGGAAAAAGTTTCTTAATTTCTTTAGCATTCTTCATCAAACCATTTATTAATGTTGTTAGTTTTCTTCAGTTTTCTGCTAGAATGTTAAAAAAAAAATATATGTCAGCTGATCGTTTAAATACACCGTCCAGGCTTACATTACATCTTCACTGTTGCAGGGGAACATTTAGTCCAGGCTTTCTACTGCTAAGTTTACATCTTCACTGTTGCAGGGAAACATTTAGTCCAGGCTTCCTACTGCTAAGTTTACATCTTCACTGTTGCAGGGAAACATTTAGTCCAGGCTTACATTACATCTTCACTGTTGCAGGGGAACATTTAGTCCAGGCTTCCTACTACTAACTTTACATCTTCACTGTTGCAGGGAAACATTTAGTCCAGGCTTCCTACTGCTAAGTTTACATCTTCACTGTTGCAGGGAAACATTTAGTCCAGGCTTACATTACATCTTCACTGTTGCAGGGGAACATTTAGTCCAGGCTTCCTACTGCTAAGTTTACATCTTCACTGTTGCAGGGAAACATTTAGTCCAGGCTTCCTACTGCTAAGTTTACATCTTCACTGTTGCAGGGAAACATTTAGTCCAGGCTTTCTACTGCTAAGTTTACATCTTCACTGTTGCAGGGAAACATTTAGTCCAGGATTTCTACTGCTAAGTTTACATCTTCACTGTTGCAGGTAAACATTTAGTCCAGGCTTCCTACTGCTAAGTTTACATCTTCACTGTTGCAGGGAAACATTTAGTCCAGGCTTTCTACTGCTAAGTTTACATCTTCACTGTTGCAGGGAAACATTTAGTCCAGGCTTTCTACTGCTAAGTTTACATCTTCACTGTTGCAGGGGAACATTTAGTCCAGGCTTCCTACTGCTAAGTTTACATCTTCACTGTTGCAGGGAAACATTTAGTCCAGGCTTCCTACTGCTAAGTTTACATCTTCACTGTTGCAGGGAAACATTTAGTCCAGGCTTTCTACTGCTAAGTTTACATCTTCACTGTTGCAGGGAAACATTTAGTCCAGGCTTCCTACTGCTAAGTTTACATCTTCACTGTTGCAGGGGAACATTTAGTCCATGCTTCCTACTACTAAGTTTACATCTTCACTGTTGCAGGGAAACATTTAGTCCAGGCTTCCTACTACTAAGTTTACATCTTCACTGTTGCAGGGGAACATTTAGTCCAGGCTTCCTACTGCTAAGTTTACATCTTCACTGTTGCAGGGGAACATTTAGTCCAGGCTTCCTACTGCTAACTTTACATCTTCACTGTTGCAGGGAAACATTTATTCCAGGCTTCCTACTGCTAAGTTTACATCTTCACTGTTGCAGGGAAACATTTAGTCCAGGCTTTCTACTGCTAAGTTTACATCTTCACTGTTGCAGGGAAACATTTAGTCCAGGCTTTCTACTGCTAAGTTTACATCTTCACTGTTGCAGGGAAACATTTAGTCCAGGCTTTCTACTGCTAAGTTTACATCTTCACTGTTGCAGGGAAACATTTAGTCCAGGCTTTCTACTGCTAAGTTTACATCTTCACTGTTGCAGGGAAACATTTAGTCCAGGCTTCCTACTGCTAAGTTTACATCTTCACTGTTGCAGGGAAACATTTAGTCCAGGCTTCCTACTGCTAAGTTTACATCTTCACTGTTGCAGGGAAACATTTAGTCCAGGCTTCCTACTGCTAAGTTTACATCTTCACTGTTGCAGGGGAACATTTAGTCCAGGCTTCCTACTGCTAAGTTTACATCTTCACTGTTGCAGGGAAAACATTTTGTTCAGGAAGTTGTCTAGGAGGGATTGGATTCTTTTGTTGACCAATAGTTTTTTGTTTGTGATGTTTCTACACTTCCTTCCTTCCTTCCTTCCTTCCAGCTAAAGCATCTCTTAATAGTGTGTAGGTTGAGTATTGCTCTGTTCAAGTAGACTGTGATTTTGCTGTGATCTGATAGTGGTGTCAGTGGACTGAACGCTCTGAGAGACTCTGGGTGGGTTGAGGTCAGTGGGCTGACTGAACGCTCTGAGAGACTCTGGGTTGAGGTCAGTGGGCTGACTGTGAACGCTCTGAGAGACTCTGGGTTGAGGTCAGTGGGCTGACTGTGAACGCTCTGAGAGACTCTGGGTTGAGGTCAGTGGACTGACTGTGAACGCTCTGAGAGACTCTGGGTTGAGGTCAGTGGGCTGACTGTGAACGCTCTGAGAGACTCTGGGTTGAGGTCAGTGGGCTGACTGTGAACGCTCTGAGAGACTCTGGGTGGGTTGAGGTCAGTGGGCTGACTGTGAACGCTCTGAGAGACTCTGGGTTGAGGTCAGTGGGCTGACTGTGAACGCTCTGAGAGACTCTGGGTTGAGGTCAGTGGGCCGACTGAACGCTCTGAGAGACTCTGGGTTGAGGTCAGTGGGCTGACTGTGAACGCTCTGAGAGACTCTGGGTGGGTTGAGGTCAGTGGGCTGACTGTGAACGCTCTGAGAGACTCTGGGTTGAGGTCAGTGGGCTGACTGTGAACCCTCTGAGAGACTCTGGGTTGAGGTCAGTGGGCTGACTGAATGCTCTGAGAGACTCTGGGTTGAGGTCAGTGGGCTGACTGAATGCTCTGAGAGACTCTGGGTTGAGGTCAGTGGGCTGACTGTGAACGCTCTGAGAGACTCTGGGTTGAGGTCAGTGATAAAGTAGTCTATAGTACTACTGCCTAGAGATGAGCTATAGGTGAACCTACCGTAGGAGTCCCCTCGAAGCTTCCCATTGACTATGTACATACCCAGGATGTAACAGAGCTATAGGTGAACCTACCGTAGGAGTCCCCTCCAAGCCTCCCATTGACTAGGTACATCAACACCAGCGTGAGAACTGGGAGGATGGGAGGATCACCTCAGAGGAAAACAATAAGACAGACAGACAGACAGACCTACACGACAGACAGACAGACAGACAGACAGACAGACAGACAGACAGACAGACAGACAGACAGACAGACAGACAGACAGACAGACAGACAGACAGACAGACAGACAGACAGACAGACAGACAGACCTACACGACAGACAGACAGACAGACAGACAGACAGACAGACAGACAGACAGACCTACACGACAGACAGACAGACAGACCTACACGACAGACAGACAGACAGACAGATTTTCTGTTAAACAATAGACAGACAGACAGATTCTCTGTTAAACAATAGACAGACAGATTCTCTGTTAAACGACAGACAGACAGACAGACAGACATATTCTCTGTTAAACGACAGACAGACAGACAGACAGATTCTCTGTTAAACGACAGACAGACAGACAGATTCTCTGTTAAACGACAGACAGACAGACAGACAGACAGACAAGACAGACTCTCTGTTAAACGACAGACAGACAGACAGACAGACAGATTCTCTGTTAAACGACAGACAGACAGACAGACAGACAGACAGACAGACAGACAGACAGACAGACAGACAGTCAGACAGACAGACAGACAGACAGACAGACAGACAGACAGACAGACAGACAGACAGACAGACAGACAGACAGACAGACAGACAGACAGACAGACAGACAGAGACAGACAGACAGACAGACAGACAGATTCTCTGTTAAACAATAGACAGACAGACAGACAGACAGACAGACAGACAGACAGAGACAGACAGACAGACAGACAGACAGATTCTCTGTTAAACAATAGACAGACAGACAGACAGACAGACAGACAGACAGACAGACAGACAGACAGACAGACAGACAGACAGACAGACAGACAGACAGACAGACAGACAGACAGACAGACAGACAGACAGACAGACAGACAGATTCTCTGTTAAACGACAGACAGACAGACAGACAGATTCTCTGTTAAACGACAGACAGACAGACAGACAAGACAGACTCTCTGTTAAACGACAGACAGACAGACAGACAGACAGATTCTCTGTTAAACGACAGACAGACAGACAGACAGATTCTCTGTTAAACGACAAACAGACAGACAGATTCTCTGTTAAACAATAGACAGACAGACAGACAGGTCAGATTCATAGACCCACACAACAACACACTCACAGACACAGGGGCGTCGGCAGGGTATTTGTGAACCCTGGAGAGGAAGCACACTCCCAACAGACTGCTAGAGACAACACAGAGAACCCCCGCCCAAACACACACACGCGTACACACACAACTGCGTGCGAGGTGTGTGTGTGTATGCGGGGATGTGTGTGTGTGTGATGTGTGGAGATGACTTGCTAACAATGTGCGACGTCAGGACCATGAGGAGCTCTAACAATGTGTGACCTCAGGACCACAAGGAGCTCTTTACAAAGTGTGACCTCAGGACCACAAGGAGCTCTTTACAAAGTGTGACCTCAGGACCACAAGGAGCTCTTTACAATGTGTGACCTCAGGACCATGAGGAGCTCTTACAATGTGTGACCTCAGGACCATGAGGAGCTCTAACAATGTGTGACCTCAGGACCATAACAGCTCTAACAATGTGTGACCTCAGGACCATGAGGAGCTCTAACAATGTGTGACCTCAGGACCATGAGGAGCTCTTTACAATGTGTGACCTCAGGACCATAACAGCTCTAACAATGTGTGACCTCAGGACCACGAGGAGCTCTAACAATGTGTGACCTCAGGACCATGAGGAGCTCTAACAATGTGTGACCTCAGGACCATAACAGCTCTAACAATGTGTGACCTCAGGACCATAACAGCTGTACTGATGCTGGTCCAATACTGTTGACAGCTGTACTGCAGCCCGGGATAGAACCAGGGTCTGTAGTAACGCCTCTAGCACTGAGATACAGCCCGGGATAGAACCAGGGTCTGTAGTGATGCCTCACGCACCCGATATGCAGTGCCTTAGACCGCTGTGATACAGCCTGGAATCGAACCAGGGTCTGTAGTGACGCCTCACGCACTCGAGATGCAGAGTCTTAGACCGCTGTGATTACAGTCAGGAATCGAACCAGGGTCTGTAGTGACGACTCACACAACCGAGATGCAGAGTCTTAGACCGCTGTGATTACAGTCAGGAATCGAACCAGGGTCTGTAGTGACGTCGCTGCGCCACACTTTAGCTCAAAATGTCTCTTTGTTTCTCTTGTGAAACACACCCAGACATTTTATATAACTTAAGAGCACTGTACACACACACACACACACACACCCTGACATGACAGCACACATTTCTGCCAATATGCAAAGTAGGGCGTCGACCCGCAAGGGAGGAACTGGCATTCAGTGAAGATTACACAGGTGTGTGTGTGTGTGTGTGTGTGTGTGTGTGTGTGTGTGTGTGTGTGTGTGTGTGTGTGTGTGTGAGCTCTTTACATAAGTGTGACACTTAAACTTCTTAAATGTGTGTCAACATTCCATAATGATAGGGATAAATTAACAGATGACACACACACACACACACCTTTCCCCTCGCACACACACACACACACACACACACACACACACACACACACACACACACACACACACACACACACACACACACACACACACACACCTTTCCCCTCGCCCACACACACACACACACCTTTCCCCTCGCACACACACACACACACACCTTTCCCCTCGCACACACACACACACACACACACACACACACACACACACACACACACACACACACACACACACACACACACACACACACACACACACACACACACACACACACACACACACACACCTTTCCCCTCGCACACTTTTCACACAGACGTCCACAGAGGTAATTTGTTTATTGGAAAGAATATTTCAGAGAAATGGGGAACACCCCTGTTATTCACAATCAATTCGTCACACAACTAACCTTGTTTACCAGAGGAGATATCAGTCTGGGTTAGATACTGTTTTAACAGAGATATCAGTCTGGATTAGATACTGTTTACTAGAGATATCAGTCTGGGTTAGATACTGTTTTAACAGAGATATCATTCTGGGTTAGATACTGTTTACTAGAGATATCAGTCTGGGTTAGATACTGTTTTAACAGAGATATCAGTCTGGGTTAGATACTGTTTACTAGAGATATCAGTCTGGGTTAGATAGTGTTTTAACAGAAGGAGATATCAGTCTGGGTTAGATACTGTTTTAACAGAGATATCAGTCTGGGTTAGATACTGTTTACTAGAGATATCAGTCTGGATTAGATACTGTTTTAACAGAGATATCAGTCTGGGTTAGATACTGTTTACTAGAGATATCAGTCTGGGTTAGATACTGTTTTAACAGAGATATCAGTCTGGATTAGATACTGTTTACTAGAGATATCAGTCTGGGTTAGATACTGTTTTAACAGAGATATCAGTCTGGGTTAGATACTGTTTACTAGAGATATCAGTCTGGGTTAGATACTGTTTTAACAGAGACATCAGTCTGGGTTAGATACTGTTTACTAGAGATATCAGTCTGGGTTAGATACTGTTTACTAGAGATATCAGTCTGGGTTAGATACTGTTTACTAGAGATATCAGTCTGGGTTAGATACTGTTTTAACAGAGATATCAGTCTGGGTTAGATACTGTTTTAACAGAGATCAGTCTGTGTTAGATACTGTTTTAACAGAGATATCAGTCTGGGTTAGATACTGTTTTAACAGAAGGAGATATCAGTCTGGGTTAGATACTGTTTTAACAGAGATATCAGTCTGGATTACATACTGTTTACTAGAGATATCAGTCTGGGTTAGATACTGTTTTAACAGAGATATCAGTCTGGATTACATACTGTTTACTAGAGATATCAGTCTGGGTTAGATACTGTTTTAACAGAGATATCAGTCTGGATTAGATACTGTTTACTAGAGATATCAGTCTGGGTTAGATACTGTTTTAACAGAGATATCAGTCTGGGTTAGATACTGTTTACTAGAGATATCAGTCTGGGTTAGATAATGTTTACTAGAGATATCAGTCTGGGTTAGATACTGTTTTAACAGAAGGAGATATCAGTCTGGGTTAGATACTGTTTTAACAGAGATATCAGTCTGGGTTAGATACTGTTTACTAGAGATATCAGTCTGGGTTAGATAGTGTTTTAACAGAAGGAGATATCAGTCTGGGTTAGATACTGTTTTAACAGAGATATCAGTCTGGGTTAGATACTGTTTACTAGAGATATCAGTCTGGGTTAGATACTGTTTACTAGAGATATCAGTCTGGGTTAGATAGTGTTTTAACAGAAGGATATATCAGTCTGGGTTAGATACTGTTTTAACAGAGATATCAGTCTGGGTTAGATACTGTTTAAACAGAGATATCAGTCTGGGTTAGATACTGTTTTAACAGAGATATCAGTCTGGGTTAGACACTGTTTACCAGAGATATCAGTCTGGGTTAGATACTGTTTTACCAGATGGAGATATCAGTCTGGGTTAGATACTGTTTAACAGAGATATCAGTCTGGGTTAGATACTATTTTAATAGAGATATCAGTCTGGGTTAGATACTGTTTTAACAGAGACATCAGTCTGGGTTAGATACTGTTTACCAGAGGGAGATATCAGTCTGGGTTAGATACTGTTTTAACAGAGACATCAGTCTGGGTTAGATACTGTTTACCAGAGGGAGATATCAGTCTGGGTTAGATACTGTTTTAACAGAGATATCAGTCTGGGTTAGATACTGTTTTACCAGAGGGAGATATCAGTCTGGGTTAGATACTGTTTTAACAGAGATATCAGTCTGGGTTAGATACTGTTTTAACAGAGGGAGATATCAGTCTGGGTTAGATACTGTTTTAACAGAGATATCAGTCTGGGTTAGACACTGTTTACTAGAGATATCAGTCTGGGTTAGATAGTGTTTTAACAGAGGGAGATATCAGTCTGGGTTAGATACTGTTTTAACAGAGATATCAGTCTGGGTTAGATACTGTTTTAACAGAGATATCAGTCTGGGTTAGATACTGTTTACCAGAGGGAGATATCAGTCTGGGTTAGATACTGTTTTAACAGAGATATCAGTCTGGGTTAGATACTGTTTTAACAGAGATATCAGTCTGGGTTAGATACTGTTTACCAGAGGGAGATATCAGTCTGGGTTAGATACTGTTTACCAGAGATATCAGTCTGGGTTAGATACTGTTTACCAGAGGGAGATATCAGTCTGGGTAGATACTGTTTTAACAGAGATATCAGTCTGGGTTAGATACTGTTTAACAGAGATATCAGTCTGGGTTAGATTACTGTTTACCAGAGGGAGGTATCAGTCTGGGTTAGATACTGTTTTACCAGAGATATCAGTCTGGATTAGATACTGTTTTAACAGAGATATCAGTCTGGGTTAGATACTGTTTACCAGAGATATCAGTCTGGGTTAGATACTGTTTACCAGAGGGAGATATCAGTCTGGGTTAGATACTGTTTACCAGAGGGAGATATCAGTCTGGGTTAGATACTGTTTACCAGAGGGAGATATCAGTCTGGGTTAGATACTGTTTTACTAGAGATATCAGTCTGGGTTAGATACTGTTTACCCGAGGGAGATATCAGTCTGGGTTAGATACTGTTTACCAGAGGGAGATATCAGTCTGGGTTAGATACTGTTTACCAGAGGGAGATATCAGTCTGGGTTAGATACTGTTTACCAGAGGGAGATATCAGTCTGGGTTAGATACTGTTTACCAGAGGGAGATCATCTGGGTTAGATACTGTTTACCAGAGGGGAGATATCAGTCTGGGTTAGATACTGTTTTACCAGAGGGAGATATCAGTCTGGGTTAGATACTGTTTACCAGAGGGAGATATCAGTCTGGGTTAGATACTGTTTACCAGAGGGAGATATCAGTCTGGGTTAGATACTGTTTACCAGAGATATCAGTCTGGGTTAGATACTGTTTACCAGAGGGAGATATCAGTCTGGGTTAGGTACTGTTTACCAGAGGGAGATATCAGTCTGGTTAAAGGTGTGTAAGGGGGCCTGGAGCTGGATAGCAAGTGTTTGTGTAGATCAGTCAACCATGTACTGCAGGGTACCGGCCAACAGACAGATAATCATGTTTATCCTTTGTGGTTTGCCCAAACACGCCATCACCGCAGTCAAACTGCACGTGTGTGGGGTGTGTGTGGTGGTGTGTGGGTGTGTGGTGGTGTGTGTGGTGTGTGTGTGTGTGTGTGTGTGTGTGTGTGTGTGTGTGTGTGGTGTGTGTGTGTGTGTGTGTGTGTGTGGTGTGTGGTGTATGTGTGTGGTGTGTGGTGTGTGGTGTGTGTGTGTGGTGTGTGGTGTGTGGTGTGTGTGTGTGTGGTGTGTGTGTGTGTGTGGTGTGTGTGTGTGTGGTGTATGTGTGGTGTGTGGTGTGTGGTGTGGTGTGTGTGTGTGTGTGTTTGCCATTTCACACCTGTTGTCGTGCTTAAGAACAGGTAGCCTAGCAGTTAAGAGCGTTGGGCCAGAAATCCGAAAGGAGGCTGGTTCGAATCCCTGAGCCAGCAAGGTGGAAAAATGGGCCATTCTGTCCTTGAGCGAGGCAGTTAACCCCCAACAATGACTGGATATTGATTATGGCACGGCACTGCATCTCTCTGATTCAGAGGGGTTGGGATAAATGCAGAGCACACATTTCAATTGAATGCAATCAGTTGTGCAACTGACTAGGTGAGTTTAATCCAGGGGTTCTCATGTTTCATCGTTTAATTATACTGCTGAGTTTAATCCAGGGGTTTTTATTGGTTAATTATACTACTGAGTTTAATCCAGGGGTTTTTATTGGTTAATTATACTACTGAGTTTAATCCAGGGGGTTTTATTGGTTAATTATACTACTGAGTTTAATCCAGGGGTTTTATTGGTTAATTATACTACTGAGTTGACAAAACGAGATGCAGTGCCTACAGTGTAACGATGTGCAAATCTCTCTCACGCACACACTCCTCCCTAGCCCTGCCCCTGTCCTGTTTGCCCCTCAGGTCCCCACACGAACACTCCCCTCTAGCCCTGCCCCTGTCCTCTTCGCCCCTCACGAACACTCCCCCCTAGCCCTGCCCCTGTCCCTCTTCGCCCCTCAGGTCCCCACACGAACACTCCCCCTTAGCCCTGCCCCTGTCCTCTTCGCCCCTCAGGTCCCCTCACGAACACTCCCCCTAGCCCTGCCCCTGTCCTCTTCGCCCCTCAGGTCCCCTCACGAACACTCCCTCCTAGCCCTGCCCCTGTCCTCTTCGCCCCTCAGGTCCCCACACGAACACTCCCCCCTAGCCCTGCCCCTGTCCTGTTTGCCCCCTCAGGTCCCCACACGAACACTCCCCCTTAGCCCTGCCCCTGTCCTCTTCACCCCTCAGGTCCCCACACGAACACTCCCCCCTAGCCCTGCCCCTGTCCTCTTCGCCCCTCATGTCCCCACACGAACACTCCCCCCTAGCCCTGCCCCTGTCCTCTTCGCCCCTCATGTCCCCACACGAACACTCCCCCCTAGCCCTGCCCCTGTCCTCTTCACCCCTCATGTCCCCACACGAACACTCCCCCCTAGCCCTGCCCCTGTCCTCTTCGCCCCTCACAAACACTCCCCCCTAGCCCTGCCCCTGTCCTGTTTGCCCCTCAGGTCCCCACACGAACACTCCCTCCTAGCCCTGCCCCTGTCCTCTTCGCCCCTCACGTCCCCACACGAACACTCCCCCCTAGCCCTGTCCCTGTCCTCTTCGCCCCTCAGGTCCCCACACGAACACTCCCCCTTAGCCCTGCCCCTGTCCTCTTCGCCCCTCAGCTCCCCTCATGAACACTCCCCCCTAGCCCTGCCCCTGTCCTCTTCGCCCCTCAGGTCCCCTCACGAACACTCCCTCCTAGCCCTGCCCCTGTCCTCTTCGCCCCTCAGGTCCCCACACGAACACTCCCCCCTAGCCCTGCCCCTGTCCTGTTTGCCCCTCAGGTCCCCACACGAACACTCCCCCTTAGCCCTGCCCCTGTCCTCTTCACCCCTCAGGTCCCCACACGAACACTCCCCCCTAGCCCTGCCCCTGTCCTCTTCGCCCCTCATGTCCCCACACGAACACTCCCCCCTAGCCCTGCCCCTGTCCTCTTCGCCCCTCATGTCCCCACACGAACACTCCCCCCTAGCCCTGCCCCTGTCCTCTTCACCCCTCATGTCCCCACACGAACACTCCCCCCTAGCCCTGCCCCTGTCCTCTTCACCCCTCACAAACACTCCCCCCTAGCCCTGCCCCTGTCCTGTTTGCCCCTCAGGTCCCCACACGAACACTCCCTCCTAGCCCTGCCCCTGTCCTCTTCGCCCCTCACGTCCCCACACGAACACTCCCCCCTAGCCCTGCCCCTGTCCTCTTCGCCCCTCAGGTCCCCACACGAACACTCCCCCTTAGCCCTGCCCCTGTCCTCTTCGCCCCTCAGCTCCCCTCATGAACACTCCCCCCTAGCCCTGCCCCTGTCCTCTTCGCCCCTCACGAACACTCCCTCCTAGCCCTGCCCCTGTCCTGTTTGCCCCTCAGGTCCCCACACGAACACTCCCCCCTAGCCCTGCCCCTGTCCTCTTCGCCCCTCATGAACACTCCCCCTTAGCACTGCGCCTGTCCTCTTCGCCCCTCAGGTCCCCACACGAACACTCCCCCTAGCCCTGCCTCTGTCCTCTTCGCCCCTCAGCTCCCCACACGAACACTCTCCGCAGTCTCTGTAGTGTACAGTATGTACCTGTGTGTGTGTGTCACACCTCCTCCAGCCTAAGCTGACCTTTACAAAACTCCACACCCTTGTTAATTTTTTTTCTCTCTCTCCCTCCCTCCATCTCTCTTCCTCCCTCTATCTCTCTCTTCCTCCCTCTATCTCTCTCTCTTCCTCCCTACCTCCTTCCATCTCTCTCTTCCTCATCTCTCTCCCTTCCCTCCCTCCATCTCTCTCTCCCCATCTCTGTTCCTCCCTCCATCTTTCCACATCCCTTGTTCATTTTCTCTCTCTCTCTCTCTCTCTCTCCTCTCTCTCTCTCTCTCTCTCTCCCTCTCCTAGCCCAGCCCAGCCACTATGTAAAGAACAGCAGTAGTATTGACAGTTAACCCTATCATACCCAGACCATGATAGTTTGTACACACAAGTGCCCCTTCAGGCAAAAAAATGTTGTAGAGGTTGTTTTGGCAGTGAGAGAGACAGCGGGAGAGAAAGAAAGAGAGTGAGAGCAGAAGGAGAGCGAGAGAGAGGGGTAGAAGGAGAGAGAGACAGCGGGAGAGAGAGAAAGAGAGTGAGAGCAGAAGGAGAGCCAGAGAGAGGGGTAGATGGAGAGAGAGAAAGAGGGGTAGAAGGAGAGAGGAGGTAGAGAGCGACGGAGGGAGGAGGATGTTAGGGAGGGGACCAGGGACACTAATGTGATGACAGGGTGGAGCGGTCACACCCAAACTGTGGCGCCTGACCCCCTCTAAGGCCAACGGCTACGCCCTTACACACACACACACACAGAGTAACGTCATCTGTCCCAGGAGTTGAGGAAGTGTATTGTGTTTCAACAGTGTTTCAGTATTAAAGGACTCAGCTATACTACTACTGGCCTTTTCTGTCAGAACAGGAGTTAATCCCCATCAGGAAAAACTCCCGTCTTAACCCAGCGTTCCCTACCTCTGTCCTGGAGTCTTTAACCCAGCGTTCCCTACCTCTGTCCTGGAGTCTTTAACCCAGCGTTCCCTACCTCTGTCCTGGAGTCTTTAATAACCCAGAGTTCCCTACCTCTGTCCTGGAGTCTTTAACCCAGCGTTCCCTACCTCTGTCCTGGAGTCTTTAACCCAGCGTTCCCTACCTCTGTCCTGGAGTCTTTAACCCAGCGTTCCCTACCTCTGTCCTGGAGTCTTTAATCCAGCGTTCCCTACCTCTGTCCTGGAGTCTTTAACCCAGCGTTCCCTACCTCTGTCCTGGAGTCTTTAATAACCCAGAGTTCCCTACCTCTGTCCTGGAGTCTTTAACCCAGCGTTCCCTACCTCTGTCCCTGGAGTCTTTAACCCAGCGTTCCCTACCTCTGTCCTGGAGTCTTTAATAACCCAGTGTTCCCTACCTCTGTCCTGGAGTCTTTAACCCAGCGTTCCCTACCTCTGTCCTGGAGTCTTTAGCCAGCGTTCCCTACCTCTGTCCTGGAGTCTTTAATAACCCAGCGTTCCCTACCTCTGTCCTGGAGTCTTTAACCCAGCGTTCCCTACCTCTGTCCTGGAGTCTTTAATAACCCAGCGTTCCCTACCTCTGTCCTGGAGTCTTTAACCCAGCGTTCCCTACCTCTGTCCTGGAGTCTTTAACCCAGCGTTTCCTACCTCTATCCTGGAGTCTTTAACCCAGCGTTCCCTACCTCTGTCCTGGAGTCTTTAATAACCCAGCGTTCCCTACCTCTGTCCTGGAGTCTTTAACCCAGCGTTCCCTACCTCTGTCCTGGAGTCTTTAACCCAGCGTTCCCTACCTCTGTCCTGGAGTCTTTAACCCAGTGTTCCCTACCTCTGTCCTAGAGTCTTTAATAACCCAGCGTTCCCTACCTCTGTCCTGGAGTCTTTAATAACCCAGCGTTCCCTACCTCTGTCCTGGAGTCTTTAACCCAGCGTTCCCTACCTCTGTCCTGGAGTCTTTAACCCAGCGTTTCCTACCTCTATCCTGGAGTCTTTAACCCAGCGTTCCCTACCTCTGTCCTGGAGTCTTTAATAACCCAGCGTTCCCTACCTCTGTCCTGGAGTCTTTAATAACCCAGCGTTCCCTACCTCTGTCCTGGAGTCTTTAACCCAGCGTTCCCTACCTCTGTCCTGGAGTCTTTAACCCAGCGTTTGCTCCGTTCATCTTTCCCCTCGATCCTGACTAGTCTCCCAGTTTCCTGCCGTTGAAAAACATCCCCACAGCATGATGCCGCCACCGCCATGCTTCACCGTAGGGATGGAGCCAGGTTTCCTCCAGACGTGATGCTTGCGTTCAGGCTAGAGGTCGACTGATTAATCGTTATGGTGCCGCCACCGCCATGCTTCACCGTAGGGATGGAGCCAGGTTTCCTCCAGACGTGATGCTTGGCGTTCAGGGCTAGAGGTCGACCAATTAATCGTTATGGTGCTGCCACTGCCATGCTTCACCGTAGGGATGGAGCCAGGTTTCCTCCAGATGTGATGCTTGGCGTTCAGGCTAGAGGTCGACTGATTAATCATTATGGTGCCGCCACCGCCATGCTTCACCGTAGGGATGGAGCCAGGTTTCCTCCAGACGTGATGCTTGGCTTTCAGGTTAGAGGTCGACCGATTAATCGTTATGGTGCCGCCACCGCCAAGCTTCACCGTAGGGATGGAGCCAGAGTAAAGGGTCGGAGTACTTTCCCAAAATGCACTGAAAAAAGGGTATGCACCTACAAACACAGTACACACAGACTTTTACAATGATATCTTAACATGACGCAAGACAGGAAAGGCAGAAACTAGACGTTCAGACAGCCGTGACACCTAGTCTCCATGATGTTGAAACACACTCTTTACATTCAAACAGCCGTGACACCTAGTCTACGTGGCGTGATGTAGAATAAACACTCTTTACGGTGTGACTTTTATACATGATTTATAACCATGTTTAAGATCTACCATTAATGATTAATTAATTAATATTTTGAATCAAGGTGTAAAGGTGGCCTCTTCTTCTCTCCTCTATGGTCAAAGACCTTTCAGATCAGTTCTGATATCAGACTCATTGAGGGACAGAGAGAGAGAGAGAGCGAGAGAGAGAGAGAGAGAGAGAGAGAGAGAGGAGGGTTGACAGAGAGGAGAGACCGGAGAGAGAGAGAGACAGAGAGAGAGAGAGAGAGACAGAGAGAGAGAGACGAGAGAAAGAGACACAGAGAGAGAGAGAGAGAGAGAGAGAGAGAGACAGAGA
>NW_022261984.1:16020626-16023126 GCF_002021735.2 Oncorhynchus kisutch
ACAGGGGCAACACACACACCTTAGTACAGAACGTCAACAAGGGGCAACACACACCTTAGTACAGAACGTCAACAGGGGCAACACACACACCTTAGTACAGAACGTCAACAAGGACCAACACACACCTTAGTGCAGAACGTCAACAAGGGGCAACACACTAGGCCTGTCCCAACCTTTACAGCTAACAACTCAAACCTTTACAAGCTGATTCATGGAGATTCCCCCTACTGATGACATTAGTGCCTTTAGTGCAGCACACACCAACACACAACACATGTTTCACTCTGCTTGTGGAGACTAAAAAAAATCCTATTTTCCTTACCGTAACCCCTAACCCATACCTTAACTCATAACCCATACCTTAACCCCTAAAGGTAATGATGCCCTAGACACATCCCTAGAGGTAATGATGCCCTAGCCACATCCCTAGAGGTAATGATGCCCTAGCCACTTCACTAGAGGTAATGACACATCACTAGAGGTAATGATGCCCTAGACACATCACTAGAGGTAATGATGCCCTAGACACATCACTAGAGGTAATGATGCCCTAGACACATCACTAGAGGTAATGACACATCACTAGAGATAATGACACATCACTAGAGGTAATGATGCCCTAGACACATCACTAGAGATAATGATGCCCTCTGCACATCACTAGAGGTAATGATGCCCTAGACACATCACTAGAGATAATGATGCCCTAGACACATCACTAGAGGTAATGATGCCCTAGACACATCACTAGAGGTAATGACACATCACTAGAGGTAATGATGCCCTAGACACATCACTAGAGATAATGATGCCCTAGACACATAACTAGAGGTAATGATGCCCTAGACACATCACTAGAGGTAATGATGCCCTAGCCACATCACTAGAGGTAATGATGCCCTAGCCACATCACTAGAGGTAATGACACATCACTAGAGGTAATGACACATCACTAGAGGTAATGATGCCCTAGACACATCACTAGAGATAATGATGCCCCCTGCACATCACTAGAGGTAATGGTGCCCTAGACACATCACTAGAGATAATGATGCCCTAGACACATCACTAGAGGTAATGATGCCCTAGCCACATCACTAGAGGTAATGACACATCACTAGAGGTAATGATGCCCTAGACACATCACTAGAGATAATGATGCCCTAGACACATAACTAGAGGTAATGATGCCCTAGACACATCACTAGAGGTAATGATGCCCTAGACACATCACTAGAGGTAATGATGCCCTAGACACATCACTAGAGGTAATGACACATCACTAGAGGTAATGACACATCACTAGAGGTAATGATGCCTAGACACATCACTAGAGGTAATGATGCCCTAGACACATCACTAGAGGTAATGATGCCCTAGACACATCACTAGAGGTAATGATGCCCTAGACACATCACTAGAGGTAATGACACATCACTAGAGGTAATGATGCCCTAGACACATCACTAGAGGTAATGATGCCCTAGACACATCACTAGAGGTAATGATGCCCTAGACACATCACTAGAGGTAATGATGCCCTAGACACATCACTAGAGGTAATGACACATCCTAGAGGTAATGATACCGCTAGCCACATCACTAGAGGTAATGACACATCACTAGAGGTAATGACACATCACTAGAGGTAATGACACATCACTAGAGGTAATGATGCCCTAGACACATCACTAGAGGTAATGACACATCACTAGAGGTAATGACACATCACTAGAGGTAATGACACATCACTAGAGGTAATGATGGCCCTAGCCACATCACTAGAGGTATGACACATCACTGGAGGTAATGATGCCCTAGACACATCACTAGAGGTAATGACACATCCCTAGAGGTAATGAGTACCCTAGCCACATCACTAGTGGTAATGACACATCACTAGAGGTAATGAAACATCACTAGAGGTAATGACACATCACTAGAGGTAATGATACCCTAGCCACATCACTAGAGGTAATGACACATCACTAGAGGTAATGACACATCACTAGATGTAATGACACATCACTAGAGGTAATGACACATCACTAGAGGTAATGATGCCCTAGCCACATCACTAGAGGTAATGATGCCCTAGACACATCACTAGAGGTAATGACACATCACTAGAGGTAATGACACATCACTAGAGGTAATGATGCCCTAGCCACATCACTAGAGGTAATGATGCCCTAGCCACATCACTAGAGGTAATGAAACATCACTAGAGGTAATGACACATCACTAGAGGTAATGCCACATCACTAGAGGTAATGATGCCCTAGCCACATCACTAGAGGTAATGATGCCCTAGGACACATCACTAGAGGTAATGATGCCCTAGACACATCACTAGAGGTAATGATGCCCTAGACACATCACTAGAGGTAATGATGCCCTAGACACATCACTAGAGGTAATGATGACCTAGCCACATCACTAGTGGAATAACTGGTATGGGTTAATCCTGGGTTTATGTTTGTCATGTGTGCCAAGGCTG
>NW_022261984.1:16028126-16065626 GCF_002021735.2 Oncorhynchus kisutch
GCCTCATCTACACTCTAACCACTAGGCTACCTGCCTCCTCTACACTCTAACCACTAGGCTACCTGCCTCCTCTACACTCTAACCACTAGACTACCTGCCTCCTCTACACTCTAACCACTAGACTACCTGCCTCCTCTACACTCTAACCACTAGGCTACCTCCCTCCTCTACACTCTAACCACTAGACTACCTGCCTCCTCTACACTCTAACCACTAGGCCACCTGCCGCCCCTCTAACCACTAGGCTACCTGCCGCCTCTAACCACTAGGCTACCTGCCGCCTCTAACCACTAGGCTACCTGCCGCCTCTAACCACTAGGCTACCTGCCGCCTCTAACCACTAGGCTACCTGCCGCCTCTAACCACTAGGCTACCTACCTCCTCTACACTCTAACCACTAGACTACCTGCCTCCTCTACACTCTAACCACTAGACTACCTGCCTCCTCTACACTCTAACCACTAGACTACCTGCCTCCTCTACACTCTAACCACTAGGCTACCTGCCGCCTCTAACCACTAGGCTACCTGCCGCCTCTAACCACTAGGCTACCTGCCGCCTCTAACCACTAGGCTACCTGCCGCCTCTAACCACTAGGCTACCTACCTCCTCTACACTCTAACCACTAGACTACCTGCCTCCTCTACACTCTAACCACTAGACTACCTGCCTCCTCTACACTCTAACCACTAGACTACCTGCCTCCTCTACACTCTAACCACTAGACTACCTGCCTCCTCTACACTCTAACCACTAGGCTACCTGCCTCCTCTACACTCTAACCACTAGGCTACCTCCCTCCTCTACACTCTAACCACTAGACTACCTGCCTCCTCTACACTCTAACCACTAGGCCACCTGCCGCCCCTCTAACCACTAGACTACCTGCCGCCTCTAACCACTAGGCTACCTGCCGCCTCTAACCACTAGGCTACCTGCCTCCTCTAACCACTAGGCTACCTGCCGCCTCTAACCACTAGGCTACCTGCCTCCTCTACACTCTAACCACTAGGCCACCTGCCTCCTCTACACTCTAACCACTAGGCTACCTGCCGCCTCTAACCACTAGGCTACCTGCCGAAAGACCAATTAGCAGCAAACGAGTTAAACAATAAAGAGCTGTAGATCCACCAACATAGAGCTGTAGATCCATCAACATAGAGCTGTAGATCCACCAACATAGACCTGTAGATCCACCAACATAGACCTGTAGATCCACCAACATAGAGCTGTAGATCCATCAACATAGAGCTGTAGATCCACCAACATAGACCTGTAGATCCACCAACATAGACCTGTAGATCCACCAACATAGAGCTGTAGATCCATCAACATAGAGCTGTAGATCCACCAACATAGACCTGTAGATCCACCAACATAGACCTGTAGATCCACCAACATAGAGCTGTAGATCCATCAACATAGAGCTGTAGATCCACCAACATAGAGCTGTAGATCCACCAACATAGATCTGTAGATCCATCAACATAGATCTGTAGAGCCACCAACATAGAGCTGTAGATCCACCAACATAGAGCTGTAGATCCACCAACATAGAGCTGTAGATCCACCAACATAGAGCTGTAGATCCACCAACATAGACCTGTAGATCCACCAACATAGAGCTGTAGATCCACCAACATAGAGCTGTAGATCCACCAACATAGACCTGTAGATCCACCAACATAGAGCTGTAGATCCATCAACATAGACCTGTAGATCCACCAACATAGACCTGTAGATCCACCAACATAGACCTGTAGATCCACCAACATAGAGCTGTAGATCCACCAACATAGAGCTGTAGATCCACCAACATAGACCTGTAGATCCACCAACATAGAGCTGTAGATCCACCAACATAGACCTGTAGATCCACCAACATAGACCTGTAGATCCACCAACATAGACCTGTAGATCCACCAACATAGAGCTGTAGATCCACCAACATAGACCTGTAGATCCACCAACATAGACCTGTAGATCCACCAACATAGAGCTGTAGATCCATCAACATAGAGCTGTAGATCCACCAACATAGAGCTGTAGATCCATCAACATAGACCTGTAGATCCACCAACATAGAGCTGTAGATCCATCAACATAGACCTGTAGATCCACCAACATAGAGCTGTAGATCCACCAACATAGAGCTGTAGATCCATCAACATAGATCTGTAGAGCCACCAACATAGATCTGTAGATCCATCAACATAGAGCTGTAGATCCACCAACATAGACCTGTAGATCCACCAACATAGACCTGTAGATCCACCAACATAGAGCTGTAGATCCACCAACATAGACCTGTAGATCCATCAACATAGATCTGTAGAGCCACCAACATAGATCTGTAGATCCATCAACATAGAGCTGTAGATCCACCAACATAGACCTGTAGATCCACCAACATAGACCTGTAGATCCACCAACATAGAGCTGTAGATCCATCAACATAGAGCTGTAGATCCACCAACATAGAGCTGTAGATCGATCAACATAGAGCTGTAGATCCACCAACATAGACCTGTAGATCCACCAACATAGAGCTGTAGATCCATCAACATAGACCTGTAGATCCACCAACATAGAGCTGTAGATCCATCAACATAGAGCTGTAGATCCACCAACATAGACCTGTAGATCCACCAACATAGACCTGTAGATCCACCAACATAGACCTGTAGATCCACCAACATAGAGCTGTAGATCCATCAACATAGACCTGTAGATCCATCAACATAGAGCTGTAGATCCACCAACATAGAGCTGTAGATCCACCAACATAGAGCTGTAGATCCACCAACATAGACCTGTAGATCCACCAACATAGAGCTGTAGATCCACCAACATAGAGCTGTAGATCCACCAACATAGACCTGTAGATCCACCAACATAGAGCTGTAGATCCACCAACATAGAGCTGTAGATCCACCAACATAGAGCTGTAGATCCATCAACATAGATCTGTAGATCCACCAACATAGAGCTGTAGATCCACCAACATAGAGCTGTAGATCCACCAACATAGAGCTGTAGATCCACCAACATAGAGCTGTAGATCCACCAACATAGAGCTGTAGAGCCACCAACATAGAGCTGTAGATCCACCAACATAGAGCTGTAGATCCACCAACATAGACCTGTAGATCCACCAACATAGACCTGTAGATCCACCAACATAGATCTGTAGATCCATCAACATAGACCTGTAGATCCACCAACATAGATCTGTAGATCCATCAACATAGATCTGTATATCCATCAACATAGAGCTGTAGATCCACCAACATAGAGCTGTAGATCCACCAACATAGACCTGTAGATCCATCAACATAGAGCTGTAGATCCATCAACATAGAGCTGTAGATCCACCAACATAGACCTGTAGCTCCACCAACATAGAGCTGTAGATCCACCAACATAGACCTGTAGATCCACCAACATAGACCTGTAGATCCACCAACATAGACCTGTAGATCCACCAACATAGAGCTGTAGATCCATCAACATAGAGCTGTAGATCCATCAACATAGAGCTGTAGATCCACCAACATAGACCTGTAGATCCACCAACATAGACCTGTAGATCCACCAACATAGACCTGTAGATCCACCAACATAGACCTGTAGATCCACCAACATAGAGCTGTAGATCCACCAACATAGACCTGTAGATCCACCAACATAGACCTGTAGATCCACCAACATAGACCTGTAGATCCACCAACATAGAGCTGTAGATCCATCAACATAGACCTGTAGATCCACCAACATAGAGCTGTAGATCCACCAACATAGAGCTGTAGATCCATCAACATAGAGCTGTAGATCCACCAACATAGACCTGTAGATCCACCAACATAGAGCTGTAGATCCACCAACATAGAGCTGTAGATCCACCAACATAGAGCTGTAGATCCACCAACATAGAGCTGTAGATCCACCAACATAGAGCTGTAGATCCACCAACATAGAGCTGTAGATCCACCAACATAGACCTGTAGATCCATCAACATAGACCTGTAGATCCACCAACATAGAGCTGTAGATCCACCAACATAGAGCTGTAGATCCATCAACATAGAGCTGTAGAGCCACCAACATAGAGCTGTAGATCCACCAACATAGATCTGTAGATCCATCAACATAGACCTGTAGATCCACCAACATAGAGCTGTAGATCCACCAACATAGAGCTGTAGATCCACCATTTATATTTTCAACAACTTTTACTTTTACTTCACTACATTACTAAAGAAAATGGTGGAACTTCTTACTCAATACATTTAGACAGGAAAAGGGTCCGATTCACACACTTATCAAGAGAACATCCCTGGTCATCCCTACTGCCTCTGATCTGGCGGACTCACTAAACAGAGAACATCCCTACTGCCTCTGATCTGGAGGACTCACTAAACAGAGAACATCCCTGGTCATCCCTACTGCCTCTGATCTGGCGGACTCACTAAACAGAGAACATCCCTACTGCCTCTGATCTGGAGGACTCACTAAACAGAGAACATCCCTGGTCATCCCTACTGCCTCTGATCTGGAGGACTCACTAAACAGAGAACATCCCTGGTCATCCCTACTGCCTCTGATCTGGAGGACTCACTAAACAGAGAACATCCCTGGTCATCCCTACTGCCTCTGATCTGGAGGACTCACTAAACAGAGAACATCCCTGGTCGTCCCTACTGCCTCTGATCTGGAGGACTCACTAAACAGAGAACATCCCTGGTCATCCCTACTGCCTCTGATCTGGAGGACTCACTAAACAGAGAACATCCCTGGTCGTCCCTACTGCCTCTGATCTGGAGGACTCACTAAACAGAGAACATCCCTACTGCCTCTGATCTGGAGGACTCACTAAACAGAGAACTTCCCTGGTCGTCCCTACTGCCTCTGATCTGGAGGACTCACTAAACAGAGAACATCCCTGGTCATCCCTACTGCCTCTGATCTGGAGGACTCACTAAACAGAGAACATCCCTGGTCATCCCTACTGCCTCTGATCTGATGGACACACTAAACAGAGAACATCCCTGGTCATCCCTACTGCCTCTGATCTGGAGGACTCACTAAACAGAGAACATCCCTGGTCACCCCTACTGCCTCTGATCTGGAGGACTCACTAAACAGAGAACATCCCTGGTCCTCCCTACTGCCCCTGATCTGGAGGACTCACTAAACAGAGAACATCCCTGGTCATCCCTACTGCCTCTGATCTGGAGGACTCACTAAACAGAGAACATCCCTGGTCATCCCTACTGCCTCTGATCTGGAGGACTCACTAAACAGAGAACATCCCTGGTCATACCTACTGCCTCTGATCTGGAGGACTCACTAAACAGAGAACATCCCTGGTCATCCCTACTGCCTCTGATCTGGAGGACTCACTAAACAGAGAACATCCCTGGTCATCCCTACTGCCTCTGATCTGGTGGACTCACTAAACAGAGAACATCCCTGGTCATCCCTACTGCCTCTGATCTGGAGGACTCACTAAACAGAGAACATCCCTGGTCATCCCTACTGCCTCTGATCTGGAGGACTCACTAAACAGAGAACATCCCTGGTCATCCCTACTGCCTCTGATCTGGAGGACTCACTAAACAGAGAACATCCCTGGTCATCCCTACTGCCTCTGATCTGGAGGACTCACTAAACAGAGAACATCCCTGGTCATCCCTACTACCTCTGATCTGGAGGACTCACTAAACAGAGAACATCCCTGGTCATCCCTACTGCCTCTGATCTGGAGGACTCACTAAACAGAGAACATCCCTGGTCATCCCTGCTGCCTCTGATCTGGAGGACTCACTAAACAGAGAACTTCCCTGGTCATCCCTACTGCCTCTGATCTGGTGGACTCACTAAACAGAGAACATCCCTGGTCATCCCTACTGCCTCTGATCTGGAGGACTCACTAAACAGAGAACATCCCTGGTCATCCCTACTGCCTCTGATCTGGAGGACTCACTAAACAGAGAACATCCCTGGTCATCCCTACTGCCTCTGATCTGGAGGACTCACTAAACAGAGAACATCCCTGGTCATCCCTACTGCCTCTGATCTGGAGGACTCACTAAACAGAGAACATCCCTGGTCATCCCTACTGCCTCTGATCTGGAGGACTCACTAACAGAGAACATCCCTGGTCGTCCCTACTGCCTCTGATCTGGAGGACTCACTAAACAGAGAACATCCCTGGTCATCCCTGCTGCCTCTGATCTGGAGGACTCACTAAACAGAGAACTTCCCTGGTCATCCCTACTGCCTCTGATCTGGTGGACTCACTAAACAGAGAACATCCCTGGTCATCCCTACTGCCTCTGATCTGGAGGACTCACTAAACAGAGAACATCCCTACTGCCTCTGATCTGGAGGACTCACTAAACAGAGAACATCCCTGGTCATCCCTACTGTCTCTGATCTGGAGGACTCACTAAACAGAGAACATCCCTACTGCCTCTGATCTGGAGGACTCACTAAACAGAGAACATCCCAACTGCCTCTGATCTGGAGGACTCACTAAACAGAGAACATCCCTGGTCATCCCTACTGTCTCTGATCTGGAGGACTCACTAAACAGAGAACATCCCTACTGCCTCTGATCTGGAGGACTCACTAAACAGAGAACATCCCTGGTCATCCCTACTGCCTCTGATCTGGAGGACTCACTAAACAGAGAACATCCCTGGTCATCCCTACTGGTCATCCCTACTGCCTCTGATCTGGAGGACTCACTAAACAGAGAACATCCCTGGTCATCCCTACTGCCTCTGATCTGGAGGACTCACTAAACAGAGAACATCCCTGGTCATCCCTACTGTCTCTGATCTGGAGGACTCACTAAACAGAGAACATCCCTGGTCATCCCTACTGCCTCTGATCTGGAGGACTCACTAAACAGAGAACATCCCTGGTCATCCCTACTGCCTCTGATCTGGAGGACTCACTAAACAGAGAACATCCCTACTGCCTCTGATCTGGAGGACTCACTAAACAGAGAACATCCCTGGTCATCCCTACTGCCTCTGATCTGGAGGACTCACTAAACAGAGAACATCCCTGGTCATCCCTACTGGTCATCCCTACTGCCTCTGATCTGGAGGACTCACTAAACAGAGAACATCCCTGGTCATCCCTACTGGTCATCCCTACTGCCTCTGATCTGGAGGACTCACTAAACAGAGAACATCCCTGGTCATCCCTACTGGTCATCCCTACTGCCTCTGATCTGGAGGACTCACTAAACAGAGAACATCCCTGGTCATCCCTACTGCCTCTGATCTGGAGGACTCACTAAACAGAGAACATCCCTGGTCATCCCTACTGTCTCTGATCTGGAGGACTCACTAAACAGAGAACATCCCTGGTCATCCCTACTGCCTCTGATCTGGAGGACTCACTAAACAGAGAACATCCCTGGTCATCCCTACTGCCTCTGATCTAGAGGACTCTCTAAACAGAGAACATCCCTGGTCATCCCTACTGCCTCTGATCTGGAGGACTCACTAAACAGAGAACATCCCTGGTCATCCCTACTGCCTCTGATCTGGAGGACTCACTAAACAGAGAACATCCCTGGTCATCCCTACTGCCTCTGATCTGGAGGACTCACTAAACACACAGGCTTTGTTTGTAATTTATGTCTGAGTGTTGGAGTGTGACCCCTGGCTATCCAAGAAAATTGTGTCATCTGGTTTGCTTAATATATAAGGATTTATTTCATTTTATTATTCATACTTTCACTTTTGATTCTTAAGTATATTTAAACCAAATACTTTTACTCAAGTAGTATTTTACTGGGTGTCTTTTACTCAAGTAGTATTTTACTGGGTGTCTTTTACTCAAGTAGTATTTTACTGGGTGTCTTTTACTCAAGTAGTATTTTACTGGGTGTCATTTACTTGAGTCATTCTCTATTAAGGTATCTTTACTTCTACTCAAGTATGACAATTGAGTACGTTTTCCACCACACACACACACACACACACACACACACACACACACACACACACACACACACACACACACACACACACACACACACACACACGAACGCAGGAACGCAGAGGCAGTAATGTTAAAGGACACCTACTGTTTGTTTGTGTGTGTGTGTTTGTGTGTGTGTGTGTGTGTGTGTGTGTCCAAATGGCCCACTCGATCACGGACATAACACTAGACTATGTTACATGAATTAGACTATGGCTGATTTACACGTTGTGGTGTTGACGAGGCGCTTCAATCATGTCAATCGTTCGTATGACAAGACTATAACAAGATTATACCAATCACCAATTTATTAACCAGCTATCTAACATAAAGTAGAAGCTAATCACCAATGTTTAATCTGTTAACATATATAACATTGTAGCCTAAATGGTTTCAGTGTTTAGATTTCAGTCAAAAAAACTGAAACATTTAAAAAACTTACTTTAGAATGGAGAATATTGTGTGTTTATTCGTGAATTATTTCCGTTGTTTAAGTCTCTTAGTAACTGTCTCCGTGCGTTAAAAAAAAATATTTAAAAAAATAAATCCGTTTTAAATTCCATTCTGTTTAAAAAAAGTGTCGCAGTCGAAAATAACAAAACCGTGTCCCACGGTTTGGTCAACCGATCACCGTTTGGAAAACAACAAAAACTCCAAATGACAGATAGTCGGGACTGGCACGGAAACAAAACTTCCCCCGGTTACGAAATTCTTCTTCTTCTCCTCTATTTCTCCAGAGACAGCGAGTGCGTTTGTTGAGCGTGTCACATGACCGTGGCGTAGGGCGGGGACTGGAGTGGGTTCGCAGGGGAGACGAGGGGTGGGGTCGGGTCCGGTCGGCTCGGCTCGGGCGGGGTGGTGTGGCGCCTTTTATATTAACAGAGAAGAGAAAAGAGGAAACTTTGGGCGTGACGCGGGCGTCAGCTCGAGAGCAGGACGTGTGACGTGACACACAAGGAACTAAAACAGAGTGGGAGAGGGGCGGTCAAGTGAATCACGAAGAACAATTGTCTAACTAACATGAATTAGATTATAGCCTAGAATATGAATATATATATATATATATATTTGGCCTACAGTTCTTTCGATGTATGTATACAATTACAATGGATAATAATAGCAGAACACACATATTTTGTGGCCTAAATTGTACTACACGATACAAATACCAAGCCAGGCTACCACACCCTGTCAGAAGAAAGAAATGCAGATAGTAACTGACACACCCCTCTCTCTCTCTCTCTCTCTCTCTCTCTCTCTCTCTCTCTTTCTTTCTCTTTCTCTCTCTCTCTCTCTCTCTCTCTCTCTCTCTCTTCTCTCTCTCTCTCTTCTCTCTCTCTCTCTCTTTCTCTCTCTCTTTCTCTCTCTCTTTCTCTCTCTCTTTTCTCTCTCTCTCTCTCTCTCTCTCTTTCTCTCTCTCTTCTCTCTCTCTTTCTCTCTCTCTTTTCTCTCTCTCTCTCTCTCTCTCTCTTTCTCTCTCTCTCTCTCTCTCTCTCTCTCTCTCTCTCTCTCTCTCTCTCTCTCTCTCTCTCCTCTCTCTCTCTCTCTCTCTCTCTCTCTCTCTCTCTCTCTCTCTCTCTTCTCTCTCTCTCTCTCTCTCTCTCTCTCTCTCTCTCTTTCTCTCTCTCTTTCTCTCTCTCTTTCTCTCTCTCTCTTTCTCTCTCTCTTTCTCTCTCTCTCTCTCTCTCTCTCTCTCTCTCTCTCTCTCTCTGTCTCTCTCTCTCTCTCTCTCTCTCTCTCTCAATACAAGGGCTTTAAAGCAAGTAAAATATATATATATATTTTTAAAGAAGTCAAATTAACAATACAAAGTAACCATTAAACTTATAAAAGTTACAAAAAGTAATTAAGACATTTCAAATGTCATATTATTTCTCTCTCTCAAGTCATAATGGCGTTTATTGGCATGGAAAACATGTGTTTACATTGCCTGTGGTGGAAAAAGTACCAATAGTCATGGGCCGGCAGGGTAGCCTAGTGGTTAGAGCGTTGGACTAGTAACCGGAAGGTTGCAAGTTCAAATCCCTGAACTGACAAGGTACAAACCTGTCTTTCTGCCCCTGAACAGGCAGTTAACCCATTGAAAATAAGAATTTGTTCTTAACTGACTTAAATAAATTTAAAAACAGTAAACATTACATAATTAAACATTTCAAAAGTCCAAAAAGGGGAAAATAAATATTTACAATGGTGTTTGTTCTTCACTTATAATTGTGGCAACAGTTCACAAATCTTGTAGCTGTGATTGGACAATGGCATTTCACCTAATAGAGTTGAACAAAATGTGATACTTGTTTTGAATTCTTTGTGGGTCTGTGTAATCTGAGGGAAATATGTCTCTCTAATATGGTCATACATTGGGCAGGAGGTTAGGAAGTGCAGCTCAGTTTCCACCTCATTTTGTGGGCAGTGAGCACATAGCCTGTCTTCTCTTGAGAGCCATGTCTGCCTACGGCGGCCTTTCTCAATAGCAAGGCTATGCTCACTGAGTCTGTACATAGTCAAAGCTTTCCTTAAGTTTGGGTCAGTCACAGTGGACAGGTATTCTGCCGCTGTGTATTCTCTGTTTAGGGCCAAATAGCATTCTAGTTTGCTCAGTTTTTTTGTTCATTCTTTCCAATGTGTCAAGTAATTATCTGTTTGTTTTCTCATGATTTGGTTGGGTCTAATTGTGCTGCTGTCCTGGGGATCTGTGGGGTGTGTTTGTGTTTGTGAACAGAGCCCCAGGACCAGCTTGCTTAGGGGCCTCTTCTCCAGGTTCATCTCTCTGTAGGTGATGGCTTTGTTATGGAAGGTTTGGGAATCGCTTCCTTTTAGGTGGTTATAGAATTCAGTCAGGAAGTTAAAGCTTGGTCGCAAATGGGTCTTCCAAATGGACAATGACCACAAACATACTTCCAAAGTTGTGGCAAAATGGCTTAAGGACAACAAAGTCAAGGTATTGGAGTGGCCAAAGCACTGACCTCATTCCTATAGAAAATATGTGGGCGGAACTGAAAAAGCTTGTGAGAGCAAGGAGGCCTACAAACCTGACTCAGTTACACCAGCTCTGTCAGGAGGAATGGGCCAAAGTTCACCCAACTTATTGTGGGAAGCTTGTGGAAGGCTAGCCGAAACGTTTGACCCAAGTTAAACAATTTAAAGGCAATGCTACCAAATACTAATTGAGTGTAAAACTTCTGACCCACTGGGAATGTGATGACATTTCATTATTCTGACATTTCACTTTCTTAAAATAAAGTGGTGATCTTAACTGACCTAAAACAGGGACATTTTTACTGAAAAAACAGAGTTTAAAAAGTATTTGGCTAAGGTGTATGTAAACTTCCGACTTCAACTGTAGATGCTGCTGTAGTCCCTCTTTGGTTGGGGACAGAAGCACCAGATCATCAGCAAACAGTAGACATTTGACTTCAGATTCTAGTAGGGGTTGAGGCCGGGTGCTGCAGACTGTTCCAGTACCCTCGCCAATTCGTTGATATATATATATATATATATTAGGGTGTACGCTGGGAGTCGAGAAGCAAGTACAGGGAGTGACTTTAATAATAAATAACACGAGGATCAACAAAACATGAAACACAAACAATAACGCCTGAGGAAAGAACCAAAAGGGAGTGACAGATACAGGGAAGGTTAATCAGGCAGGCGAGGCCAGGTGAGTTTGATGAAACGCAGGATGTGCGTGACAATGAGCAGCTTGGTGACCTCGAGCGCCCGGAGAGGGAGTACACCTGACAATACGTAATACAAGTATGTTGAAGAGGGTGGGGCTCAAGATGCGTCCCTGTCTCACTCCACGGCCCTGTGGAAAGAAATTCGTTTTTTTTTGTTGCCAATTTTAATTGCTCACTTGTTTGTGTACATGGATTTTATAATGTCGTATGTCCCCCCCCACACACACACACACGAAAAAAAAACTATTTTCATCCATTTGTATAGCAGACCCTCATGCCAAATTGTGTCCCCCCCAAAAACTTTTTTGAAGTCAACAAAGCATGAGAGGACTTTGTTTGTTGTTGTTGTTTGTTTGTCAATTAGAGTGTGCAGGGTGAATACGTGGTCTGTCGTATGCTATTTTGATAAGAAGCCAATTTGACATTTGCTCAGGACATTTGTTTTCGCTGAGGAAACATACGAGTCTGCTGTTGATGACACTGTAGGGGATTTTTCCAGAGGTTACTGTTGACGCAGATTCCACTGTAATTATTGGGGTCAAATTTGTCTCCACTTTTGTGGATTGGGGTGGATCAGGGCTTGGTTCCAAATATTGGGGAAGATGCCAGAGCTGAGGATGATGGTAAAGAGTTTAAGTATAGCCTATTGGTATTTGTGGTCGGTATATTTCATCATTTCATTAAGGATACCGTCAACACCACAGGCCTTTTTGGGTTGGAGGGTTTGTATTTTGTCCTGTAGTTCATCCAATAAAATAGGAGAATCCAGCGGGTTCAGGTAGTGTTTAATGTAATTGGAGAATCCAGTGGGTTCAGGTAGTGTTTAATGTAATTGGAGAATCCAGCGGGTTCAGGTAGTGTTTAATGTAATTGGAGAATCCAGTGGGTTCAGGTAGTGTTTAATGTAATTGGAGAATCCAGTGGGTTCAGGTAGTGTTTAATGTAATTGGAGAATCCAGTGGGTTCAGGTAGTGTTTAATGTAATTGGAGAATCCAGTGGGTTCTGGTAGTCCTTAATGTAATTGGAGAATCCAGTGGGTTCAGGTAGTGTTTAATGTAATTGGAGAATCCAGTGGGTTCAGGCAGTGTTTAATGTAATTGGATGATCCAGTGGGTTCAGGTAGTGTATAATGTAATTGGAGAATCCAGTGGGTTCAGGTAGTGTTTAATAGCTGACTATAAGATTTGTAAACAATCATGTATCTGTTTTAGCCGATTGTTCTGCGGTCTAAGGCACTCCATCTCAGTGCTAAAGGCGTCACTACAGACCCTGGTTCGATTCCAGGCTTGTATCACAACCCGGCCGCGTCCCACAGGGCGACGCACAATTGACCCCAGCGTTGTCCGGGTTAAGGTTTTGGGCGGGGTAGACCGTCATTGTAACTAAGAATTTGTTCTTAATTAACCGACTTGCCTAGTTAAATAAAGATTAAAATAAATAATAAATAAATAAAAAAATAGAGCCAAAAAGATTGGAGAGGTGGTTTGTCCACACATCTCCATTTTGGATAGATAATTCTTCATGTTGTTGTTTGTTTAGTGTGTTTTCCCAGAAATGGTTAGAGTCTGGATTCTTCAAATACATTGAGCTGGTTTCTGACGTCCTGTTCTTTCTTCTTCCGTAGTGAATTTCTGTTGTGTTTTAGTGATTCACCGTAGTGAAGCCTTGTGTTGGGTTTCTGGGGCTCTATGTTTTAGTGATTCACCGTAGTGAAGCCTTGTGTTGGGTTTCTGGGGCTCTATGTTTTAGTGATTCACCGTAGTGAAGGCTCAGGCCTTTGGGTTTCTGGGGCTCTATGTTTTAGTGATTCACCGTAGTGAAGGCTTGTGTTGGGTTTCTGGGGCTCTATGTTTTAGTGATTCACCATAGTGAAGGCTCAGGCCTTTGGGTTTCTGGAGCTCTATGTTTTAGTGATTCACCGTAGTGAAGGCTCAGGCCTTTGGGTTTCTGGGGCTCTATGTTTTAGTGATTCACCGTAGTGAAGGCTCAGGCCTTTGGGTTTCTGGGGCTCTATGTTTTAGTGATTCACCGTAGTGAAGGCTTGTGTTGGGTTTCTGGGGCTCTATGTTTTAGTGATTCACCGTAGTGAAGGCTCAGGCCTTTGGGTTTCTGGGGCCCTATGTTTTAGTGATTCACCGTAGTGAAGGCTCAGGCCTTTGGGTTTCTGGGGCTCTATGTTTTAGTGATTCACCGTAGTGAAGGCTCAGGCCTTTGGGTTTCTGGGGCTCTATGTTTTAGTGATTCACCGTAGTGAAGGCTCAGGCCTTTGGGTTTCTGGGGCTCTATGTTTTAGTGATTCACCGTAGTGAAGGCTCAGGCCTTTGGGTTTCTGGGGCTCTATGTTTTAGTGATTCACCGTAGTGAAGGCTTGTGTTGGGTTTCTGGGGCTCTATGTTTTAGTGATTCACCGTAGTGAAGGCTCAGGCCTTTGGGTTTCTGGGGCCCTATGTTTTAGTGATTCACCGTAGTGAAGGCTCAGGCCTTTGGGTTTCTGGGGCTCTATGTTTTAGTGATTCACCGTAGTGAAGGCTCAGGCCTTTGGGTTTCTGGGGCTCTATGTTTTAGTGATTCACCGTAGTGAAGGCTCAGGCCTTTGGGTTTCTGGGGCTCTATGTTTTAGTGATTCACCGTAGTGAAGGCTCAGACCTTTGGGTTTCTGGGGCTCTATGTTTTAGTGATTCACCGTAGTGAAGGCTCAGGCCTTTGGGTTTCTGGGGCTCTATGTTTTAGTGATTCACCGTAGTGAAGGCTCAGGCCTTTGGGTTTCTGGGGCTCTATGTTTTAGTGATTCACCGTAGTGAACGCTCAGGCCTTTGGGTTTCTGGGGCTCTATGTTTTAGTGATTCACCGTAGTGAAGGCTCAGGCCTTTGGGTTTCTGGGGTTCTATGTTTAGTGATTCACCGTAGTGAAGGCTCAGGCCTTTGGGTTTCTGGGGCTCTATGTTTTAGTGATTCACCATAGTGAAGGCTCAGGCCTTTGGGTTTCTGGAGCTCTATGTTTTAGGGATTCACCGTAGTGAAGGCTCAGGCCTCTGGGTTTCTGGGGCTCTATGTTTTAGTGATTCACCGTAGTGAAGGCTCAGGCCTTTGGGTTTCTGGGGCTCTATGTTTTAGTGATTCACCGTAGTGAAGGCTCAGGCCTTTGGGTTTCTGGGGCTCTATGTTTTAGTGATTCACTGTAGTGAAGGCTCAGGCCTTTGGTTTTCTGGGGCTCTATGTTTTGGGTTGGAAAAAGTTTCTTAATTTCTTTAGCATTCTTCATCAAACCATTTATTAATGTTGTTAGTTTTCTTCAGTTTTCTGCTAGAATGTAAAAAAAATAATAATATGTCAGCTGATCGTTTAAATACACCGTCCAGGCTTACATTACATCTTCACTGTTGCAGGGAAACATTTAGTCCAGGCTTACATTACATCTTCACTGTTGCAGGGGAACATTTAGTCCAGGCTTACATTACATCTTCACTGTTGCAGGGGAACATTTAGTCCAGGCTTTCTACTGCTAAGTTTACATCTTCACTGTTGCAGGGGAACATTTAGTCCAGGCTTACATTACATCTTCACTGTTGCAGGGGAACATTTAGTCCAGGCTTACATTACATCTTCACTGTTGCAGGGGAACATTTAGTCCAGGCTTACATTACATCTTCACTGTTGCAGGGGAACATTTAGTCCAGGCTTACATTACATCTTCACTGTTGCAGGGGAACATTTAGTCCAGGCTTACATTACATCTTCACTGTTGCAGGGGAACATTTAGTCCAGGCTTACATTACATCTTCACTGTTGCAGGGGAACATTTAGTCCAGGCTTACATTACATCTTCACTGTTGCAGGGAAACATTTAGTCCAGGCTTACATTACATCTTCACTGTTGCAGGGAAACATTTAGTCCAGGCTTACATTACATCTTCACTGTTGCAGGGGAACATTTAGTCCAGGCTTACATTACATCTTCACTGTTGCAGGGGAACATTTAGTCCAGGCTTACATTACATCTTCACTGTTGCAGGGGAACATTTAGTCCAGGCTTACATTACATCTTCACTGTTGCAGGGGAACATTTAGTCCAGGCTTACATTACATCTTCACTGTTGCAGGGGAACATTTAGTCCAGGCTTACATTACATCTTCACTGTTGCAGGGAAACATTTAGTCCAGGCTTACATTACATCTTCACTGTTGCAGGGGAACATTTAGTCCAGGCTTACATTACATCTTCACTGTTGCAGGGGAACATTTAGTCCAGGCTTACATTACATCTTCACTGTTGCAGGGGAACATTTAGTCCAGGCTTACATTACATCTTCACTGTTGCAGGGGAACATTTAGTCCAGGCTTACATTACATCTTCACTGTTGCAGGGGAACATTTAGTCCAGGCTTACATTACATCTTCACTGTTGCAGGGGAACATTTAGTCAGGCTTACATTACATCTTCACTGTTGCAGGGGAACATTTAGTCCAGGCTTACATTACATTTTCACTGTTGCAGGGGAACATTTAGTCCAGGCTTACATTACATCTTCACTGTTGCAGGGGAACATTTAGTCCAGGCTTACATTACATCTTCACTGTTGCAGGGGAACATTTAGTCCAGGCTTACATTACATCTTCACTGTTGCAGGGGAACATTTAGTCCAGGCTTACATTACATCTTCACTGTTGCAGGGGAACATTTAGTCCAGGCTTACATTACATCTTCACTGTTGCAGGGGAACATTTAGTCCAGGCTTACATTACATCTTCACTGTTGCAGGGGAACATTTAGTCCAGGCTTACATTACATCTTCACTGTTGCAGGGGAACATTTAGTCCAGGCTTACATTACATCTTCACTGTTGCAGGGGAACATTTAGTCCAGGCTTACATTACATCTTCACTGTTGCAGGGAACATTTAGTCCAGGCTTACATTACATCTTCACTGTTGCAGGGAAACATTTAGTCCAGGCTTACATTACATCTTCACTGTTGCAGGGGAACATTTAGTCCAGGCTTACATTACATCTTCACTGTTGCAGGGGAACATTTAGTCCAGGCTTACATTACATCTTCACTGTTGCAGGGGAACATTTAGTCCAGGCTTACATTACATCTTCACTGTTGCAGGGGAACATTTAGTCCAGGCTTACATTACATCTTCACTGTTGCAGGGAAACATTTAGTCCAGGCTTCCTACTGCTAAGTTTACATCTTCACTGTTGCAGGGGAACATTTAGTCCAGGCTTACATTACATCTTCACTGTTGCAGGGGAACATTTAGTCCAGGCTTACATTACATCTTCACTGTTGCAGGGAAACATTAGTCCAGGCTTACATTACATCTTCACTGTTGCAGGGGAACATTTAGTCCAGGCTTTCTACTGCTAAGTTTACATCTTCACTGTTGCAGGGGAACATTTAGTCCAGGCTTACATTACATCTTCACTGTTGCAGGGGAACATTTAGTCCAGGCTTTCTACTGCTAAGTTTACATCTTCACTGTTGCAGGGAAACATTTAGTCCAGGCTTACATTACATCTTCACTGTTGCAGGGGAACATTTAGTCCAGGCTTACATTACATCTTCACTGTTGCAGGGGAACATTTAGTCCAGGCTTACATTACATCTTCACTGTTGCAGGGGAACATTTAGTCCAGGCTTACATTACATCTTCACTGTTGCAGGGGAACATTTAGTCCAGGCTTACATTACATCTTCACTGTTGCAGGGAAACATTTAGTCCAGGCTTACATTACATCTTCACTGTTGCAGGGGAACATTTAGTCCAGGCTTACATTACATCTTCACTGTTGCAGGGGAACATTTAGTCCAGGCTTACATTACATCTTCACTGTTGCAGGGGAACATTTAGTCCAGGCTTACATTACATCTTCACTGTTGCAGGGGAACATTTAGTCCAGGCTTACATTACATCTTCACTGTTGCAGGGAAACATTTAGTCCAGGCTTCCTACTGCTAAGTTTACATCTTCACTGTTGCAGGGGAACATTTAGTCCAGGCTTACATTACATCTTCACTGTTGCAGGGGAACATTTAGTCCAGGCTTACATTACATCTTCACTGTTGCAGGGAAACATTTAGTCCAGGCTTACATTACATCTTCACTGTTGCAGGGGAACATTTAGTCCAGGCTTTCTACTGCTAAGTTTACATCTTCACTGTTGCAGGGGAACATTTAGTCCAGGCTTACATTACATCTTCACTGTTGCAGGGGAACATTTAGTCCAGGCTTTCTACTGCTAAGTTTACATCTTCACTGTTGCAGGGAAACATTTAGTCCAGGCTTACATTACATCTTCACTGTTGCAGGGGAACATTTAGTCCAGGCTTACATTACATCTTCACTGTTGCAGGGGAACATTTAGTCCAGGCTTACATTACATCTTCACTGTTGCAGGGGAACATTTAGTCCAGGCTTTCTACTGCTAAGTTTACATCTTCACTGTTGCAGGGAAACATTTAGTCCAGGCTTACATTACATCTTCACTGTTGCAGGGGAACATTTAGTCCAGGCTTACATTACATCTTCACTGTTGCAGGGGAACATTTAGTCCAGGCTTACATTACATCTTCACTGTTGCAGGGGAACATTTAGTCCAGGCTTACATTACATCTTCACTGTTGCAGGGGAACATTTAGTCCAGGCTTTCTACTGCTAAGTTCACATCTTCACTGTTGCAGGGAAACATTTAGTCCAGGCTTCCTACTGCTAAGTTTACATCTTCACTGTTGCAGGGAAACATTTAGTCCAGGCTTACATTACATCTTCACTGTTGCAGGGGAACATTTAGTCCAGGCTTACATTACATCTTCACTGTTGCAGGGGAACATTTAGTCCAGGCTTACATTACATCTTCACTGTTGCAGGGGAACATTTAGTCCAGGCTTTCTACTGCTAAGTTTAAATCTTCACTGTTGCAGGGAAACATTTAGTCCAGGCTTCCTACTGCTAAGTTTACATCTTCACTGTTGCAGGGAAACATTTAGTCCAGGCTTACATTACATCTTCACTGTTGCAGGGGAACATTTAGTCCAGGCTTCCTACTGCTAAGTTTACATCTTCACTGTTGCAGGGAAACATTTAGTCCAGGCTTCCTACTGCTAAGTTTACATCTTCACTGTTGCAGGGAAACATTTAGTCCAGGCTTTCTACTGCTAAGTTTACATCTTCACTGTTGCAGGGAAACATTTAGTCCAGGCTTTCTACTGCTAAGTTTACATCTTCACTGTTGCAGGGAAACATTTAGTCCAGGCTTCCTACTGCTAAGTTTACATCTTCACTGTTGCAGGGAAACATTTAGTCCAGGCTTTCTACTGCTAAGTTTACATCTTCACTGTTGCAGGGAAACATTTAGTCCAGGCTTTCTACTGCTAAGTTTACATTTTCACTGTTGCAGGGGAACATTTAGTCCAGGCTTCCTACTGCTAAGTTTACATCTTCACTGTTGCAGGGAAACATTTAGTCCAGGCTTCCTACTGCTAAGTTTACATCTTCACTGTTGCAGGGAAACATTTAGTCCATGCTTCCTACTACTAAGTTTACATCTTCACTGTTGCAGGGAAACATTTAGTCCAGGCTTCCTACTACTAAGTTTACATCTTCACTGTTGCAGGGGAACATTTAGTCCAGGCTTCCTACTGCTGAGTTTACATCTTCACTGTTGCAGGGGAACATTTAGTCCAGGCTTCCTACTGCTAAGTTTACATCTTCACTGTTGCAGGGAAACATTTAGTCCAGGCTTTCTACTGCTAAGTTTACATCTTCACTGTTGCAGGGAAACATTTAGTCCAGGCTTTCTACTGCTAAGTTTACATCTTCACTGTTGCAGGGAAACATTTAGTCCAGGCTTCCTACTGCTAAGTTTACATCTTCACTGTTGCAGGGAAACATTTAGTCCAGGCTTCCTACTGCTAAGTTTACATCTTCACTGTTGCAGGGGAACATTTAGTCCAGGCTTCCTACTGCTAAGTTTACATCTTCACTGTTGCAGGGGAACATTTAGTCCAGGCTTCCTACTGCTAAGTTTACATCTTCACTGTTGCAGGGAAAACATTTTGTTCAGGAAGTTGTCTAGGAGGGATTGGATTCTTTTGTTGACCAATAGTTTTTTGTTTGTGATGTTTCTACACTTCCTTCCTTCCTTCCTTCCTTCCAGCTAAAGCATCTCTTAATAGTGTGTAGGTTGAGTATTGCTCTGTTCAAGTAGACTGTGATTTTGCTGTGATCTGATAGTGGTGTCAGTGGACTGAACGCTCTGAGAGACTCTGGGTGGGTTGAGGTCAGTGGGCTGACTGAACGCTCTGAGAGACTCTGGGTGGGTTGAGGTCAGTGGGCTGACTGTGAACGCTCTGAGAGACTCTGGGTTGAGGTCAGTGGACTGACTGTGAACGCTCTGAGAGACTCTGGGTTGAGGTCAGTGGGCTGACTGTGAACGCTCTGAGAGACTCTGGGTTGAGGTCAGTGGGCCGACTGAATGCTCTGAGAGACTCTGGGTTGAGGTCAGTGGGCTGACTGTGAACGCTCTGAGAGACTCTGGGTGGGTTGAGGTCAGTGGGCTGACTGTGAACGCTCTGAGAGACTCTGGGTTGAGGTCAGTGGGCTGACTGTGAACCCTCTGAGAGACTCTGGGTTGAGGTCAGTGGGCTGACTGAATGCTCTGAGAGACTCTGGGTTGAGGTCAGTGGGCTGACTGTGAACGCTCTGAGAGACTCTGGGTTGAGGTCAGTGATAAAGTAGTCTATAGTACTACTGCCTAGAGATGAGCTATAGGTGAACCTACCGTAGGAGTCCCCTCGAAGCTTCCCATTGACTATGTACATACCCAGGATGTAACAGAGCTATAGGTGAACCTACCGTAGGAGTCCCCTCCAAGCCTCCCATTGACTAGGTACATCAACACCAGCGTGAGAACTGGGAGGATGGGAGGATCACCTCAGAGGAAAACAATAAGACAGGCCTACAGACAGACAGACCTACACGACAGACAGACAGACAGACAGACAGACAGACCTACACGACAGACAGACAGACAGACAGATTTTCTGTTAAACAATAGACAGACAGACAGACAGATTCTCTGTTAAACGACAGACAGACAGACAGACAGACATATTCTCTGTTAAACGACAGACAGACAGACAGACAGACAGATTCTCTGTTAAACGACAGACAGACAGACAGATTCTCTGTTAAACGACAGACAGACAGACAGACAGACAGACAGACAGACAAGACAGACTCTCTGTTAAACGACAGACAGACAGACAGACAGATTCTCTGTTAAACGACAGACAGACAGACAGACAGACAGACAGACAGACAGACAGATTCTCTGTTAAACAATAGACAGACAGACAGACAGACAGACAGACAGACAGACAGACAGACAGACAGACAGACAGACAGACAGACAGACAGACAGACAGACAGACAGACAGACAGACAGACAGACAGACAGACAGACAAACAGACAGACAGACAGACAGACAGACAGACAGACAGACAGACAGACAGACAGACAGATTCTCTGTTAAACGACAGACAGACAGACAGACAGATTCTCTGTTAAACGACAGACAGACAGACAGACAGACAAGACAGACTCTCTGTTAAACGACAGACAGACAGACAGATTCTCTGTTAAACGACAGACAGACAGACAGATTCTCTGTTAAACGACAAACAGACAGACAGATTCTCTGTTAAACAATAGACAGACAGACAGACAGGTCAGATTCATAGACCCACACAACAACACACTCACAGACACAGGGGCGTCGGCAGGGTATTTGTGAACCCTGGAGAGGAAGCACACTCCCAACAGACTGCTAGAGACAACACAGAGAACCCCCGCCCAAACACACACACGCGTACACACACAACTGCGTGCGAGGTGTGTGTGTGTATGCGGGGATGTGTGTGTGATGTGTGGAGATGACTTGCTAACAATGTGCGACGTCAGGACCATGAGGAGCTCTAACAATGTGTGACCTCAGGACCACAAGGAGCTCTTTACAAAGTGTGACCTCAGGACCACAAGGAGCTCTTTACAAAGTGTGACCTCAGGACCACAAGGAGCTCTTTACAATGTGTGACCTCAGGACCATGAGGAGCTCTTACAATGTGTGACCTCAGGACCATGAGGAGCTCTAACAATGTGTGACCTCAGGACCATAACAGCTCTAACAATGTGTGACCTCAGGACCATGAGGAGCTCTAACAATGTGTGACCTCAGGACCATGAGGAGCTCTTTACAATGTGTGACCTCAGGACCATAACAGCTCTAACAATGTGTGACCTCAGGACCACGAGGAGCTCTAACAATGTGTGACCTCAGGACCATGAGGAGCTCTAACAATGTGTGACCTCAGGACCATGAGGAGCTCTAACAATGTGTGACCTCAGGACCATAACAGCTCTAACAATGTGTGACCTCAGGACCATAACAGCTGTACTGATGCTGGTCCAATACTGTTGACAGCTGTACTGCAGCCCGGGATAGAACCAGGGTCTGTAGTAACGCCTCTAGCACTGAGATACAGCCCGGGATAGAACCAGGGTCTGTAGTGATGCCTCACGCACCCGATATGCAGTGCCTTAGACCGCTGTGATACAGCCTGGAATCGAACCAGGGTCTGTAGTGACGCCTCACGCACTCGAGATGCAGAGTCTTAGACCGCTGTGATTACAGTCAGGAATCGAACCAGGGTCTGTAGTGACGACTCACACAACCGAGATGCAGAGTCTTAGACCGCTGTGATTACAGTCAGGAATCGAACTAGGGTCTGTAGTGACGACTCACACAACCGAGATGCAGAGTCTTAGACCGCTGTGATTACAGTCAGGAATCGAACCAGGGTCTGTAGTGACGTCGCTGCGCCACACTTTAGCTCAAAATGTCTCTTTGTTTCTCTTGTGAAACACACCCAGACATTTTATATAACTTAAGAGCACTGTACACACACACACACACACCCTGACATGACAGCACACATTTCTGCCAATATGCAAAGTAGGGCGTCGACCCGCAAGGGAGGAACTGGCATTCAGTGAAGATTACACAGGTGTGTGTGTGTGTGTGTGTGTGTGTGTGTGTGTGTGTGTGTGTGTGTGTGTGTGTGTGTGTGTGTGAGCTCTTTACATAAGTGTGACACTTAAACTTCTTAAATGTGTGTCAACATTCCATAATGATAGGGATAAATTAACAGATGACACACACACACACACACCTTTCCCCTCGCACACACACACACACACACACACACACACACACACACACACACACACACACACACACACACACACACACACACACACACCTTTCCCCTCACACACACACACACACACACACACACACACACACACACACACCTTTCCCCTCACACACACACACACACACACACACACACACACACACACACACACACCTTTCCCCTCGCACACACACACACACCTTTCCCCTCACACACACACACACACACACCTTTCCCCTCACACACACACACACACACACACACACACACACACACACACACACACACACACACACACACACACACACACACACCTTTCCCCTCGCACACTTTTCACACAGACGTCCACAGAGGTAATTTGTTTATTGGAAAGAATATTTCAGAGAAATGGGGAACACCCCTGTTATTCACAATCAATTCGTCACACAACTAACCTTGTTTACCAGAGGATATATCAGTCTGGGTTAGATACTGTTTTAACAGAGATATTAGTCTTGGTTAGATACTGTTTACTAGAGATATCAGTCTGGGTTAGATACTGTTTTAACAGAGATATCAGTCTGGATTACATACTGTTTACTAGAGATATCAGTCTGGGTTAGATACTGTTTACTAGAGATATCAGTCTGGGTTAGATAGTGTTTTAACAGAAGGAGATATCAGTCTGGGTTAGATACTGTTTACTAGAGATATCAGTCTGGGTTAGATACTGTTTTAACAGAGATATCAGTCTGGATTAGATACTGTTTACTAGAGATATCAGTCTGGGTTAGATACTGTTTTAACAGAGATATCAGTCTGGGTTAGATACTGTTTACTAGAGATATCAGTCTGGGTTAGATACTGTTTACTAGAGATATCAGTCTGGGTTAGATACTGTTTTAACAGAGATATCAGTCTGGATTAGATACTGTTTACTAGAGATATCAGTCTGGGTTAGATACTGTTTACTAGAGATATCAGTCTGGGTTAGATACTGTTTACTAGAGATATCAGTCTGGGTTAGATACTGTTTTAACAGAGATATCAGTCTGGGTTAGATACTGTTTTAACAGAGATCAGTCTGTGTTAGATACTGTTTTAACAGAGATATCAGTCTGGGTTAGATACTGTTTTAACAGAAGGAGATATCAGTCTGGGTTAGATACTGTTTTAACAGAGATATCAGTCTGGATTACATACTGTTTACTAGAGATATCAGTCTGGGTTAGATACTGTTTTAACAGAGATATCAGTCTGGATTACATACTGTTTACTAGAGATATCAGTCTGGGTTAGATACTGTTTTAACAGAGATATCAGTCTGGATTAGATACTGTTTACTAGAGATATCAGTCTGGGTTAGATACTGTTTTAACAGAGATATCAGTCTGGGTTAGATACTGTTTACTAGAGATATCAGTCTGGGTTAGATAATGTTTACTAGAGATATCAGTCTGGGTTAGATACTGTTTTAACAGAAGGAGATATCAGTCTGGGTTAGATACTGTTTTAACAGAGATATCAGTCTGGGTTAGATACTGTTTACTAGAGATATCAGTCTGGGTTAGATAGTGTTTTAACAGAAGGAGATATCAGTCTGGGTTAGATACTGTTTTAACAGAGATATCAGTCTGGGTTAGATACTGTTTACTAGAGATATCAGTCTGGGTTAGATACTGTTTACTAGAGATATCAGTCTGGGTTAGATAGTGTTTTAACAGAAGGATATATCAGTCTGGGTTAGATACTGTTTTAACAGAGATATCAGTCTGGGTTAGATACTGTTTAAACAGAGATATCAGTCTGGGTTAGATACTGTTTTAACAGAGATATCAGTCTGGGTTAGACACTGTTTACCAGAGATATCAGTCTGGGTTAGATACTGTTTTACCAGATGGAGATATCAGTCTGGGTTAGATACTGTTTAACAGAGATATCAGTCTGGGTTAGATACTATTTTAATAGAGATATCAGTCTGGGTTAGATACTGTTTTAACAGAGACATCAGTCTGGGTTAGATACTGTTTACCAGAGGGAGATATCAGTCTGGGTTAGATACTGTTTTAACAGAGACATCAGTCTGGGTTAGATACTGTTTACCAGAGGGAGATATCAGTCTGGGTTAGATACTGTTTTAACAGAGATATCAGTCTGGGTTAGATACTGTTTTACCAGAGGGAGATATCAGTCTGGGTTAGATACTGTTTTAACAGAGATATCAGTCTGGGTTAGATACTGTTTTAACAGAGGGAGATATCAGTCTGGGTTAGATACTGTTTTAACAGAGATATCAGTCTGGGTTAGACACTGTTTACTAGAGATATCAGTCTGGGTTAGATAGTGTTTTAACAGAGGGAGATATCAGTCTGGGTTAGATACTGTTTTAACAGAGATATCAGTCTGGGTTAGATACTGTTTTAACAGAGATATCAGTCTGGGTTAGATACTGTTTACCAGAGGGAGATATCAGTCTGGGTTAGATACTGTTTTAACAGAGATATCAGTCTGGGTTAGATACTGTTTTAACAGAGATATCAGTCTGGGTTAGATACTGTTTACCAGAGGGAGATATCAGTCTGGGTTAGATACTGTTTACCAGAGATATCAGTCTGGGTTAGATACTGTTTACCAGAGGGAGATATCAGTCTGGGTTAGATACTGTTTTAACAGAGATATCAGTCTGGGTTAGATACTGTTTTAACAGAGATATCAGTCTGGGTTAGATACTGTTTACCAGAGGGAGGTATCAGTCTGGGTTAGATACTGTTTTACCAGAGATATCAGTCTGGATTAGATACTGTTTTAACAGAGATATCAGTCTGGGTTAGATACTGTTTACCAGAGATATCAGTCTGGGTTAGATACTGTTTACCAGAGGGAGATATCAGTCTGGATTACATACTGTTTACTAGAGATATCAGTCTGGGTTAGATACTGTTTACTAGAGATATCAGTCTGGGTTAGATAGTGTTTTAACAGAAGGAGATATCAGTCTGGGTTAGATACTGTTTACTAGAGATATCAGTCTGGGTTAGATACTGTTTTAACAGAGATATCAGTCTGGATTAGATACTGTTTACTAGAGATATCAGTCTGGGTTAGATACTGTTTTAACAGAGATATCAGTCTGGGTTAGATACTGTTTACTAGAGATATCAGTCTGGGTTAGATACTGTTTACTAGAGATATCAGTCTGGGTTAGATACTGTTTTCACAGAGATATCAGTCTGGATTAGATACTGTTTACTAGAGATATCAGTCTGGGTTAGATACTGTTTACTAGAGATATCAGTCTGGGTTAGATACTGTTTACTAGAGATATCAGTCTGGGTTAGATACTGTTTTAACAGAGATATCAGTCTGGGTTAGATACTGTTTTAACAGAGATCAGTCTGTGTTAGATACTGTTTTAACAGAGATATCAGTCTGGGTTAGATACTGTTTTAACAGAAGGAGATATCAGTCTGGGTTAGATACTGTTTTAACAGAGATATCAGTCTGGATTACATACTGTTTACTAGAGATATCAGTCTGGGTTAGATACTGTTTTAACAGAGATATCAGTCTGGATTACATACTGTTTACTAGAGATATCAGTCTGGGTTAGATACTGTTTTAACAGAGATATCAGTCTGGATTAGATACTGTTTACTAGAGATATCAGTCTGGGTTAGATACTGTTTTAACAGAGATATCAGTCTGGGTTAGATACTGTTTACTAGAGATATCAGTCTGGGTTAGATAATGTTTACTAGAGATATCAGTCTGGGTTAGATACTGTTTTAACAGAAGGAGATATCAGTCTGGGTTAGATACTGTTTTAACAGAGATATCAGTCTGGGTTAGATACTGTTTACTAGAGATATCAGTCTGGGTTAGATAGTGTTTTAACAGAAGGAGATATCAGTCTGGGTTAGATACTGTTTTAACAGAGATATCAGTCTGGGTTAGATACTGTTTACTAGAGATATCAGTCTGGGTTAGATACTGTTTACTAGAGATATCAGTCTGGGTTAGATAGTGTTTTAACAGAAGGATATATCAGTCTGGGTTAGATACTGTTTTAACAGAGATATCAGTCTGGGTTAGATACTGTTTAAACAGAGATATCAGTCTGGGTTAGATACTGTTTTAACAGAGATATCAGTCTGGGTTAGACACTGTTTACCAGAGATATCAGTCTGGGTTAGATACTGTTTTACCAGATGGAGATATCAGTCTGGGTTAGATACTGTTTAACAGAGATATCAGTCTGGGTTAGATACTATTTTAATAGAGATATCAGTCTGGGTTAGATACTGTTTTAACAGAGACATCAGTCTGGGTTAGATACTGTTTACCAGAGGGAGATATCAGTCTGGGTTAGATACTGTTTTAACAGAGACATCAGTCTGGGTTAGATACTGTTTACCAGAGGGAGATATCAGTCTGGGTTAGATACTGTTTTAACAGAGATATCAGTCTGGGTTAGATACTGTTTTACCAGAGGGAGATATCAGTCTGGGTTAGATACTGTTTTAACAGAGATATCAGTCTGGGTTAGATACTGTTTTAACAGAGGGAGATATCAGTCTGGGTTAGATACTGTTTTAACAGAGATATCAGTCTGGGTTAGACACTGTTTACTAGAGATATCAGTCTGGGTTAGATAGTGTTTTAACAGAGGGAGATATCAGTCTGGGTTAGATACTGTTTTAACAGAGATATCAGTCTGGGTTAGATACTGTTTTAACAGAGATATCAGTCTGGGTTAGATACTGTTTACCAGAGGGAGATATCAGTCTGGGTTAGATACTGTTTTAACAGAGATATCAGTCTGGGTTAGATACTGTTTTAACAGAGATATCAGTCTGGGTTAGATACTGTTTACCAGAGGGAGATATCAGTCTGGGTTAGATACTGTTTACCAGAGATATCAGTCTGGGTTAGATACTGTTTACCAGAGGGAGATATCAGTCTGGGTTAGATACTGTTTTAACAGAGATATCAGTCTGGGTTAGATACTGTTTTAACAGAGATATCAGTCTGGGTTAGATACTGTTTACCAGAGGGAGGTATCAGTCTGGGTTAGATACTGTTTTACCAGAGATATCAGTCTGGATTAGATACTGTTTTAACAGAGATATCAGTCTGGGTTAGATACTGTTTACCAGAGATATCAGTCTGGGTTAGATACTGTTTACCAGAGGGAGATATCAGTCTGGGTTAGATACTGTTTACCAGAGGGAGATATCAGTCTGGGTTAGATACTGTTTACCAGAGGGAGATATCAGTCTGGGTTAGATACTGTTTACTAGAGATATCAGTCTGGGTTAGATACTGTTTACCAGAGGGAGATATCAGTCTGGGTTAGATACTGTTTACCAGAGGGAGATATCAGTCTGGGTTAGATACTGTTTACCAGAGGGAGATATCAGTCTGGGTTAGATACTGTTTACCAGAGGGAGATATCAGTCTGGGTTAGATACTGTTTACCAGAGGGAGATATCAGTCTGGGTTAGATACTGTTTACCAGAGGGAGATATCAGTCTGGGTTAGATACTGTTTACCAGAGGGAGATATCAGTCTGGGTTAGATACTGTTTACCAGAGGGAGATATCAGTCTGGGTTAGATACTGTTTACCAGAGATATCAGTCTGGGTTAGATACTGTTTACCAGAGGGAGATATCAGTCTGGGTTAGGTACTGTTTACCAGAGGGAGATATCAGTCTGGGTTAAAGGTGTGTAAGGGGCTGGAGCTGGATAGCAAGGTGTTTGTGTAGATCAGTCAACCATGTACTGCAGGGTACCGGCCAACAGACAGATAATCATGGTTTATCCTTTGTGGTTTGCCCAAACACGCCATCACCGCAGTCAAACTGGCACTGTGTGTGTGTGTGTGGTGTGTGGTGTGTGTGTGTGTGTGTGGTGTGTGGTGTGTGGTGTGTGTGTGTGTGTGTGTGTGTGTGTGTGTGTGTGTGTGTGTGTGTGTGTGTGTGTGTGTGTGTGTGTGTGTGTGTGTGTGGTGTGTGGTGTATGTGTGTGGTGTGTGGTGTGTGGTGTGTGTGTGTGGTGTGTGGTGTGTGGTGTGTGTGTGTGTGGTGTGTGTGTGTGTGGTGTGTGTGTGTGTGGTGTATGTGTGGTGTGTGGTGTGTGGTGTGGTGTGTGTGTGTGTGTGTTTGCCATTTCACACCTGTTGTCGTGCTTAAGAACAGGTAGCCTAGCAGTTAAGAGCGTTGGGCCAGAAATCCGAAAGGAGGCTGGTTCGAATCCCTGAGCCAGCAAGGTGGAAAAATGGGCCATTCTGTCCTTGAGCGAGGCAGTTAACCCCCAACAACGACTGGATATTGATTATGGCACGGCACTGCATCTCTCTGATTCAGAGGGGTTGGGATAAATGCAGAGCACACATTTCGATTGAATGCAATCAGTTGTGCAACTGACTAGGTGAGTTTAATCCAAGGGTTCTCATATTTCATTGTTTAATTATACTACTGAGTTTAATCCAGGGGTTTTTATTGGTTAATTATACTACTGAGTTTAATCCAGGGGTTTTTATTGGTTAATTATACTACTGAGTTTAATCCAGGGGTTTTTATTGGTTAATTATACTACTGAGTTTAATCCAGGGGTTCTCATATTTTATTGGTTAATTATACTACTGAGTTTAATCCAGGGGTTTTTATTGGTTAATTATACTACTGAGTTTAATCCAGGGGTTTTTATTGGTTAATTATACTGCTGAGTTTAATCCAGGGGTTCTCATATTTTATTGGTTAATTATACTACTGAGTTGACAAAACGAGATGCAGTGCCTACAGTGTAACGATGTGCAAATCTCTCTCACGCACACACTCCTCCCTAGCCCTGCCCCTGTCCTGTTTGCCCCTCAGGTCCCCACACGAACACTCCCCTCTAGCCCTGCCCCTGTCCTCTTTGCCCCTCACGAACACTCCCCCCTAGCCCTGCCCCTGTCCTCTTCGCCCCTCACAAACACTCCCCCCTAGCCCTGCCCCTGTCCTGTTTGCCCCTCAGGTCCCCACACGAACACTCCCTCCTAGCCCTGCCCCTGTCCTCTTCGCCCCTCACGTCCCCACACGAACACTCCCCCCTAGCCCTGCCCCTGTCCTCTTCGCCCCTCAGGTCCCCACACGAACACTCCCCCTTAGCCCTGCCCCTGTCCTCTTCGCCCCTCAGCTCCCCTCATGAACACTCCCTCCTAGCCCTGCCCCTGTCCTCTTCGCCCCTCAGGTCCCCACACGAACACTCCCCCCTAGCCCTGCCCCTGTCCTGTTTGCCCCTCAGGTCCCCACACGAACACTCCCCCTTAGCCCTGCCCCTGTCCTCTTCACCCCTCAGGTCCCCACACGAACACTCCCCCCTAGCCCTGCCCCTGTCCTCTTCGCCCCTCATGTCCCCACACGAACACTCCCCCCTAGCCCTGCCCCTGTCCTCTTCGCCCCTCATGTCCCCACACGAACACTCCCCCCTAGCCCTGCCCCTGTCCTCTTCACCCCTCATGTCCCCACACGAACACTCCCCCCTAGCCCTGCCCCTGTCCTCTTCGCCCCTCACAAACACTCCCCCCTAGCCCTGCCCCTGTCCTGTTTGCCCCTCAGGTCCCCACACGAACACTCCCTCCTAGCCCTGCCCCTGTCCTCTTCGCCCCTCACGTCCCCACACGAACACTCCCCCCTAGCCCTGCCCCTGTCCTCTTCGCCCCTCAGGTCCCCACACGAACACTCCCCCTTAGCCCTGCCCCTGTCCTCTTCGCCCCTCAGCTCCCCTCATGAACACTCCCCCCTAGCCCTGCCCCTGTCCTCTTCGCCCCTCAGGTCCCCTCACGAACACTCCCCCCTAGCCCTGCCCCTGTCCTCTTCGCCCCTCAGGTCCCCTCACGAACACTCCCTCCTAGCCCTGCCCCTGTCCTCTTCGCCCCTCAGGTCCCCACACGAACACTCCCCCCTAGCCCTGCCCCTGTCCTGTTTTCCCCTCAGGTCCCCACACGAACACTCCCCCTTAGCCCTGCCCCTGTCCTCTTCACCCCTCAGGTCCCCACACGAACACTCCCCCCTAGCCCTGCCCCTGTCCTCTTCGCCCCTCATGTCCCCACACGAACACTCCCCCCTAGCCCTGCCCCTGTCCTCTTCGCCCCTCATGTCCCCACACGAACACTCCCCCCTAGCCCTGCCCCTGTCCTCTTCACCCCTCATGTCCCCACACGAACACTCCCCCCTAGCCCTGCCCCTGTCCTCTTCGCCCCTCACAAACACTCCCCCCTAGCCCTGCCCCTGTCCTGTTTGCCCCTCAGGTCCCCACACGAACACTCCCTCCTAGCCCTGCCCCTGTCCTCTTCGCCCCTCACGTCCCCACACGAACACTCCCCCCTAGCCCTGCCCCTGTCCTCTTCGCCCCTCAGGTCCCCACACGAACACTCCCCCTTAGCCCTGCCCCTGTCCTCTTCGCCCCTCAGCTCCCCTCATGAACACTCCCCCCTAGCCCTGCCCCTGTCCTCTTCGCCCCTCACGAACACTCCCTCCTAGCCCTGCCCCTGTCCTGTTTGCCCCTCAGCTCCCCACACGAACACTCCCCCCTAGCCCTGCCCCTGTCCTCTTCGCCCCTCATGAACACTCCCCCTTAGCACTGCGCGCTTGTTCATTTTCTCTCTCTCTCTCTCTCTCTCTCTCTCTCTCTCTCTCTCTCTCTCTCTCTCTCTCCCTCTCCTAGCCCAGCCCAGCCACTATGTAAAGAACAGCAGTAGTATTGACAGTTAACCCTATCATACCCAGACCATGATAGTTTGTACACACAAGTGCCCCTTCAGGCAAAAAAATGTTGTAGAGGTTGTTTTGGCAGTGAGAGAGACAGCGGGAGAGAAAGAAAGAGAGTGAGAGCAGAAGGAGAGCGAGAGAGAGGGGTAGAAGGAGAGAGAGACAGCGGGAGAGAGAGAAAGAGAGTGAGAGCAGAAGGAGAGCCAGAGAGAGGGGTAGATGGAGAGAGAGAAAGAGGGGTAGAAGGAGAGAGGAGGTAGAGAGCGACGGAGGGAGGAGGGGGTTAGGGAGGGGACCAGGGACACTAATGTGATGACAGGGTGGAGCGGTCACACCCAAACTGTGGCGCCTGACCCCCTCTAAGGCCAACGGCTACGCCCTTACACACACACACACACACACACAGAGTAACGTCATCTGTCCCAGGAGTTGAGGAAGTGTATTGTGTTTCAACAGTGTTTCAGTATTAAAGGACTCAGCTATACTACTACTGGCCTTTTCTGTCAGAACAGGAGTTAATCCCCATCAGGAAAAACTCCCGTCTTTAACCCAGCGTTCCCTACCTCTGTCCTGGAGTCTTTAATAACCCAGCGTTCCCTACCTCTGTCCTGGAGTCTTTAACCCAGTGTTCCCTACCTCTGTCCTGGAGTCTTTAACCCAGCGTTCCCTACCTCTGTCCTGGAGTCTTTAACCCAGTGTTCCCTACCTCTGTCCTGGAGTCTTTAACCCAGTGTTCCCTACCTCTGTCCTGGAGTCTTTAACCCAGCGTTCCCTACCTCTATCCTGGAGTCTTTAACCCAGTGTTCCCTACCTCTGTCCTGGAGTCTTTAACCCAGTGTTCCCTACCTCTGTCCTGGAGTCTTTAACCCAGTGTCCCCTACCTCTGTCCTGGAGTCTTTAACCCAGCGTTCCCTACCTCTGTCCTAGAGTCTTTAATAACCCAGCGTTCCCTACCTCTGTCCTGGAGTCTTTAACCCAGCGTCCCCTACCTCTGTCCTGGAGTCTTTAATAACCCAGCGTTCCCTACCTCTGTCCTGGAGTCTTTAACCCAGCGTTCCCTACCTCTGTCCTGGAGTCTTTAATAACCCAGCGTTCCCTACCTCTGTCCTGGAGTCTTTAATAACCCAGCATTCCCTACCTCTATCCTGGAGTCTTTAATAACCCAGCGTTCCCTACCTCTATCCTGGAGTCTTTAATAACCCAGCGTTCCCTACCTCTGTCCTGGAGTCTTTAACCCAGCGTTCCCTACATCTGTCCTGGAGTCTTTAATAACCCAGTGTTCCCTACCTCTGTCCTGGAGTCTTTAATAACCCAGAGTTCCCTACCTCTGTCCTGGAGTCTTTAATAACCCAGCGTTCCCTAAATCTATCCTGGAGTCTTTAACCCAGCGTTCCCTACCTCTGTCCTGGAGTCTTTAATAACCCAGTGTTCCCTACCTCTGTCCTGGAGTCTTTAACCCAGCGTTCCCTACCTCTGTCCTGGAGTCTTTAACCCAGTGTTCCCTACCTCTGTCCTGGAGTCTTTAATAACCCAGCGTTCCCTACCTCTGTCCTGGAGTCTTTAACCCAGCGTTCCCTACCTCTGTCCTGGAGTCTTTAATAACCCAGCGTTCCCTACCTCTGTCCTGGAGTCTTTAATAACCCAGCGTTCCCTACCTCTGTCCTGGAGTCTTTAATAACCCAGCGTTCCCTACCTCTATCCTGGAGTCTTTAATAACCCAGCGTTCCCTACCTCTATCCTGGAGTCTTTAATAACCCAGTGTTCCCTAAATCTATCCTGGAGTCTTTAACCCAGCGTTCCCTACCTCTGTCCTGGAGTCTTTAATAACCCAGTGTTCCCTACCTCTGTCCTGGAGTCTTTAACCCAGCGTTCCCTACCTCTGTCCTGGAGTCTTTAACCCAGCGTTCCCTACCTCTGTCCTGGAGTCTTTAATAACCCAGCGTTCCCTACCTCTGTCCTGGAGTCTTTAACCCAGCGTTCCCTACCTCTGTCCTGGAGTCTTTAATAACCCAGCGTTCCCTACCTCTGTCCTGGAGTCTTTAACCCAGCGTTCCCTACCTCTGTCCTGGAGTCTTTAATAACCCAGCGTTCCCTACCTCTGTCCTGGAGTCTTTAACCCAGCGTTCCCTACCTCTGTCCTGGAGTCTTTAATAACCCAGTGTTCCCTACCTCTGTCCTGGAGTCTTTAATAACCCAGCGTTCCCTACCTCTGTCCTGGAGTCTTTAACCCAGCGTTCACTTCCTCTGTCCTGGAGTCTTTAACCCAGCGTTCCCTACCTCTGTCCTGGAGTCTTTAACCCAGCGTTCCCTACCTCTGTCCTGGAGTCTTTAATAACCCAGCATTCCCTACTTCTGTCCTGGAGTCTTTAATAACCCAGCGTTCCCTACCTCTGTCCTAGAGTCTTTAACCCAGCGTTCCCTACCTCTGTCCTGGAGTCTTTAACCCAGCGTTCCCTACCTCTATCCTGGAGTCTTTAACCCAGCGTTCCCTACCTCTATCCTGGAGTCTTTAATCCAGCGTTCCCTACCTCTGTCCTGGAGTCTTTAACCCAGCGTTCCCTACCTCTGTCCTGGAGTCTTTAACCCAGCGTTCCCTACCTCTGTCCTGGAGTCTTTAACCCAGCGTTCCCTACCTCTGTCCTAGAGTCTTTAATAACCCAGCGTTCCCTAAATCTGTCCTGGAGTCTTTAACCCAGCGTTCCCTACCTCTGTCCTGGAAACGGGGTGCACATTTAGTTTTTTTTTCCCGAGTTTGGGAACCGCTGCTTTAACACTTTATAGACTAGTCTAATAACACATCCATCTTCTGTTACCCACCAGGTAACTGACCCACCAGGTAACTGACCCACCTGGTAACTGACCCACCTGGTAACTGACCCACCAGGTAACTGACTAAAACTTTAAAATGGTCTTAAATGGAGAGGACCTTATTACTGATGAATGTGACGTTGTGTTGAGGACCTTATTACTGATGAATGTGACGTTGTGTTGAGGACCTTATTACTGATGAATGTGACGTTGTGTTGAGATAGATGGCTGCCTGATGGATAGAAATCAAAGGCAGGCAGGCAGGCAGGCGGGCGGAAAAGACAACAGTCATAAATCATGAAAGTATTTCCCTCTATAAGTGATCTAGAAACATCATACCAGATGACAGACCGAAGGATCTACTATAGAAACATCATACCAGATGACAGACCGAAGGATCTACTATAGAAACATCATACCAGATGACAGACCGAAGGATCTACTATAGAAACATCATACCAGATGACAGACCGAAGGATCTACGATAGAAACATCATACCAGATGACAGACCGAAGGACCTACTATAGAAACATCATACCAAATGACAGACCGAAGGATCTACAATAGAAACATCATACCAGATGACAGACCGAAGGATCTGCCCTAGAAACAAATCAAGGTTTATTGGTTGCGTACATAGCTCCTAACAAGGCATGTTACTAGCTCTTAACAAGGCATGTTACTAGCTCTTAACAAGGCAGTATAATGGGTATGTTACTAGCTCCTAACAAGGCAGTATAATGGGGATGTTACTAGCTCTTAACAGGGCAGTATAATGGGTATGTTACTAGCTCTTAACAAGGCAGTATAATGGGGATGTTACTAGCTCTTAACAAGGCAGTATAATGGGTATGTTACTAGCTCTTAACAAGGCATGTTACTAGCTCTTAACAGGGCAGTATAATGGGGATGTTACTAGCTCTTAACAAGGCAGTATAATGGGTATGTTACTAGCTCTTAACAGGGCAGTATAATGGGTATGTTACTAGCTCCTAACAGGGCAGTATAATGCACAGTCTGAGGCCCTGAAGCAGGTTTTCATCAAGGATCTCTCTGTACTTCGCTCCGTTCATCTTTCCCCTCGATCCTGACTAGTCTCCCAGTTTCCTGCCGTTGAAAAACATCCCCACAGCATGATGCCGCCACCGCCATGCTTCACCGTAGGGATGGAGCCAGGTTTCCTCCAGACGTGATGCTTGGCGTTCAGGCTAGAGGTCGACTGATTAATCGTTATGGTGCCGCCACCGCCATGCTTCACCGTAGGGATGGAGCCAGGTTTCCTCCAGACGTGATGCTTGGCGTTCAGGCTAGAGGTCGACCAATTAATCGTTATGGTGCTGCCACTGCCATGCTTCACCATAGGGATGGAGCCAGGTTTCCTCCAGACGTGATGCTTGGCGTTCAGGCTAGAGGTCGACCGATTAATCGTTATGGTGCCGCCACCGCCAAGCTTCACCGTAGGGATGGAGCCAGGTTTCCTCCAGACGTGATGCTTGGCGTTCAGGCTAGAGGTCGACCGATTAATCGTTATGGTGCCGCCACCGCCAAGCTTCACCGTAGGGATGGAGCCAGAGTAAAGGGTCGGAGTACTTTCCCAAAATGCACTGAAAAAAGGGTATGCACCTACAAACACAGTACACACAGACTTTACAATGATATCTTAACATGACGCAAGACAGGAAAGGCAGAAACTAGACGTTCAGACAGCCGTGACACCTAGTCTCCATGATGTTGAAACACACTCTTTACATTCAAACAGCCGTGACACCTAGTCTACGTGGCGTGATGTAGAAGAAACACTCTTTACGGTGTGACTTTCTAGGTTATTTTATAACCCTGTTTAAGATCTACCATTAATGATTAATTAATTAATATTTTGAATCAAGGTGTAAAGGTGGCCTCTTCTTCTCTCCTCTACGGTCAAAGACCTTTCAGATCAGTTCTGATATCAGACTCATTGAGGGACAGAGAGAGAGAGAGAGCGAGAGAGAGAGAGAGAGAGAGAGAGAGAGAGAGAGAGGAGGGTTGACAGAGAGAGAGACCGAGAGAGAGAGAGACAGAGAGAGAGAGAGAGAGAGACAGAGAGAGAGAGACAGAGAGAGAGAGAGAGAGAGAGAGAGAGAGAGAGAGAGACAGAGAGAGAGAGAGAGAGAGACAGAGAAAGAGAGGGACAGAGACATTGCAAGACTGTATATACACAGTGACATTTGAAATGTATTTATTTTGGGGGGGAACTTTTGTGATGAATGTTTACTGTTAATTTTTCTATGGTTTATTATCTACTTCACTTGCTTTGGCAAATGTAAACATATGTTTCCCTCCATGACAATAAAGCAACCTTAAATTGTATTGGAGAGAGCGAGGAGAGAAGAGAGAGGAGAGAGGGAGAAGAGAGAGGAGAGAGGAGAGAAGGGAGCGAGGCAGGGCAGGGTGTGGAGAGAGGGAGGGAGGAGAGAAGAGAGAGGCAGGGCAGGGTGTGGAGAGAGGGAGGGAGGAGAGAAGAGAGAGAGGCGGGGCAGGGCGTGGAGAGAGGGAGGGAGGAGAGAAGAGAGAGGCAGGGCAGGGCGTGGAGAGAGGGAGGGAGGAGAGAAGAGAGAGGCAGGGCAGGGCGTGGAGAGAGGGAGGGAGGAGAGAAGAGAGAGGCAGGGCAGGGCGTGGAGAGAGGAGAAAGGGAGGAGAGAAGAGAGAGGCAGGGCAGGGCGTGGAGAGAAGAGAGAGGAGAGAAGAGAGAGAGGCAGGGCAGGGCGTGGAGAGAGGGAGGGAGGAGAGAAGAGAGAGAGGCAGGGCAGGGCGTGGAGAGAGGGAGGGAGGAGAGAAGAGAGAGAGGCAGGGCAGGGTGTGGAGAGAGGGAGGGAGAAGAGAAGAGAGAGAGGCAGGGCAGGGCGTGGAGAGAGGGAGGGAGGAGAGAAGAGAGAGAGGCAGGGCAGGGCGTGGAGAGAGGGAGGGAGGAGAGAAGAGAGAGAGGCAGGGCAGGGCGTGGAGAGAAGAGAGAGGAGAGAGAGGCAGGGCAGGGCGTGG
>NW_022261984.1:16068126-16100626 GCF_002021735.2 Oncorhynchus kisutch
CTAATCGGAAAGGACAGTCAGGAGTCATGGCAACAGCTTTACTGTGTCAACCAGGAGAATGTGTTGCTAATCGGAAAGGACAGTCAGGAGTCATGACCATTAGGGGGAAGGGTCTCTCTCTCTCGCCTCAGATAGTATGACCTACCCCTCAACCATTAGGGGGAAGGGTCTCTCTCTCTCCTCAGATAGTATGACCTACCCCTCAACCATTAGGGGGAAGGGTCTCTCTCTCTCTCTCTCCTCAGATAGTATGACCTACCCCTCAACCATTAGGGGGAAGGGTCTCTCTCTCTCTCCTCAGATAGTATGACCTACCCCTCAACCATTAGGGGGAAGGGTCTCTCTCTCTCCCCTCAGATAGTATGACCTACCCCTCAACTATTAGGGGGAAGGGTCTCTCTCTCTCCCCTCAGATAGTATGACCTACCCCTCAACCATTAGGGGGAAGGGTCTCTCTCTCTCTCCTCAGATAGTATGACCTACCCCTCAACCATTAGGGGGAAGGGTCTCTCTCTCTCCTCAGATAGTATGACCTACCCCTCAACCATTAGGGGGAAGGGTCTCTCTCTCTCTCTCCCCTCAGATAGTATGACCTACCCCTCAACCATTAGGGGGAAGGGTCTATCTCTCTCGTCAGATAGTATGACCTACCCCCTCAACCATTAGGGGGAAGGGTCTCTCTCTCTCTCCCCTCAGATAGTATGACCTACCCCTCAACCATTAGGGGGAAGGGTCTCTCTCTCTCCTCAGATAGTATGACCTACCCCTCAACCATTAGGGGGAAGGGTCTCTCTCTCCTCAGATAGTATGACCTACCCCTCAACCATTAGGGGGAAGGGTCACTCTCTCCCCTCAGATAGTATGACCTACCACTCAACCATTAGGGGGAAGGGTCTCTCTCTCTCCTCCCCTCAGATAGTATGACCTACCCCTCAACCATTAGGGGGAAGGGTCTCTCTCTCTCTCCTCAGATAGTATGACCTACCCCTCAACCATTAGGGGGAAGGGTCTCTCTCTCTCTCTCCTCAGATAGTATGACCTACCCCCTCAACCATTAGGGGGAAGGGTCTCTCTCTCCTCAGATAGTATGACCTACCCCTCAACCATTAGGGGGAAGGGTCTCTCTCTCCTCTCCTCAGATAGTATGACCTACCCCTCAACCATTAGGGGGAAGGGTCTCTCTCTCTCCTCAGATACTATGACCTACCCCTCAACCATTAGGGGGAAGGGTCTCTCTCTCTCTCTCCTCAGATAGTATGACCTACCCCTCAACCATTAGGGGGAAGGGTCTCTCTCTCTCCTCAGATAGTATGACCTACCCCTCAACCATTAGGGGGAAGGGTCTCTCTCTCTCCTCAGATAGTATGACCTACCCCTCAACCATTAGGGGGAAGGGTCTCTCTCTCTCTCTCTCCTCAGATAGTATGACCTACCCCTCAACCATTAGGGGGAAGGGTCTCTCTCTCCCCTCAGATAGTATGACCTACCCCTCAACCATTAGGGGGAAGGGTCTCTCTCTCTCTCCTCAGATAGTATGACCTACCCCTCAACCATTAGGGGGAAGGGTCTCTCTCTCTCCTCAGATAGTATGACCTACCCCTCAACCATTAGGGGGAAGGGTCTCTCTCTCTCTCCTCAGATAGTATGACCTACCCCTCAACCATTAGGGGGAAGGGTCTCTCTCTCTCTCCCCTCAGATAGTATGACCTACCCCTCAACCATTATAGGGAAGGGTCTCTCTCTCTCCTCAGATAGTATGACCTACCCCTCAACCATTAGGGGGAAGGGTCTCTCTCTCTCTCTCTACTCAGATAGTATGACGTACCCCTCAACCATTAGGGGAAGGGTCTCTCTCTCCCCTCAGATAGTATGACCTACCCCTCAACCATTAGGGGGAAGGGTCTCTCTCTCTCCTCAGATAGTATGACCTACCCCTCAACCATTAGGGGGAAGGGTCTCTCTCTCCTCAGATAGTATGACCCTACCCCTCAACCATTAGGGGGAAGGGTCACTCTCTCCCCCTCAGATAGTATGACCTACCCCTCAACCATTAGGGGGAAGGGTCTCTCTCTCTCCCCTCAGATAGTATGACCTACCCCTCAAACCATTAGGGGGAAGGGTCTCTCTCTCTCTCTCTCCTCAGATAGTATGACCTACCCCTCAACCATTAGGGGGAAGGGGTCTCTCTCTCCCCTCAGATAGTATGAACCTACCCCTCAACCATTAGGGGGAAGGGTCTCTCTCCTCTCTCCTCAGATAGTATGACCCTACCCCTCAACCATTAGGGGGAAGGGTCTCTCTCTCTCCTCAGATAGTATGACCTACCCCTCAACCATTAGGGGGAAGGGTCTCTCTCTCTCTCCTCAGATAGTATGACCTACCCCTCAACCATTAGGGGGAAGGGTCTCTCTCTCTCCTCAGATAGTATGACCTACCCCTCAACCATTAGGGGGAAGGGTCTCTCTCTCTCCTCAGATAGTATGACCTACCCCTCAACCATTAGGGGGAAGGGTCTCTCTCTCTCTCCCCTCAGATAGTATGACCTACCCCTCAACCATTAGGGGGAAGGGTCTCTCTCTCTCCTCAGATAGTATGACCTACCCCTCAACCATTAGGGGGAAGGGTCTCTATCTCTCTCTCTACTCAGATAGTATGACGTACCCCTCAACCATTAGGGGAAGGGTCTCTTCTCTCCCCTCAGATAGTATGACCTACCCCTCAACCATTAGGGGGAAGGGTCTCTCTCTCTCCTCAGATAGTATGACCTACCCCTCAACCATTAGGGGGAAGGGTCTCTCTCTCCTCAGATAGTATGACCTACCCCTCAACCATTAGGGGGTAGGGTCACTCTCTCCCCTCAGATAGTATGACCTACCCCTCAACCATTAGGGGGAAGGGTCTCTCTCTCTCTCCCCCTCAGATAGTATGACCTACCCCTTCAACCATTAGGGGGAAGGGTCTCTCTCTCTCTCCTCAGATAGTATGACCTACCCCTCAAACCATTAGGGGGAAGGGTATCTCTCTCCCTCAGATAGTATGACCTACCCCTCAACCATTAGGGGGAAGGGTCTCTCTCTCTCTCCTCAGATAGTATGACCTACCCCTCAACCATTAGGGGGAAGGGTCTCTCTCTCTCCTCAGATAGTATGACCTACCCCTCAACCATTAGGGGGAAGGGTCTCTCTCTCTCTCTCCTCAGATAGTATGACCTACCCCTCAACCATTAGGGGGAAGGGTCTCTCTCTCTCCTCAGATAGTATGACCTACCCCTCAACCATTAGGGGGAAGGGTCTCTCTCTCTCCTCAGATAGTATGACCTACCCCTCAACCATTAGGGGGAAGGGTCTCTCTCTCTCTCTCTCCTCAGATAGTATGACCTACCCCTCAACCATTAGGGGGAAGGGTCTCTCTCTCCCCTCAGATAGTATGACCTACCCCTCAACCATTAGGGGGAAGGGTCTCTCTCTCTCTCCTCAGATAGTATGACCTACCCCTCAACCATTAGGGGGAAGGGTCTCTCTCTCTCCTCAGATAGTATGACCTACCCCTCAACCATTAGGGGGAAGGGTCTCTCTCTCTCTCTCTCCTCAGATAGTATGACCTACCCCTCAACCATTAGGGGGAAGGGTCTCTCTCTCTCTCTCCCCTCAGATAGTATGACCTACCCCTCAACCATTAGGGGGAAGGGTCTCTCTCTCTCTCCTCAGATAGTATGACCTACCCCTCAACCCTTAGGAGGAAGGGTCTCTCTCTCCTCAGATAGTATGACCTACCCCTCAACCATTAGGGGGAAGGGTCTCTCTCTCTCTCCTCAGATAGTATGACCTACCCCTCAACCATTAGGGGGAAGGGTCTCTCTCTCCCCTCAGATAGTATGACCTACCCCTCAACCATTAGGGGGAAGGGTCTCTCCTCTCTCTCCTCAGATAGTATGACCTACCCCTCAACCATTAGGGGGAAGGGTCTCTCTCTCTCTCTCCTCAGATAGTATGACCTACCCCTCAACCATTAGGGGGAAGGGTCTCTCTCTCTCCCCTCAGATAGTATGACCTACCCCTCAACCATTAGGGGGAAGGGTCTCTCTCTCTCCTCAGATAGTATGACCTACCCCTCAACCATTAGGGGGAAGGGTCTCTCTCTCTCTCTCTCCTCAGATAGTATGACCTACCCCTCAACCATTAGGGGGAAGGGTCTCTCTCTCCCCTCAGATAGTATGACCTACCCCTCAACCATTAGGGGGAAGGGTCTCTCTCTCCCCTCAGATAGTATGACCTACCCCTCAACCATTAGGGGGAAGGGTCTCTCTCTCTCTCCCTCAGATAGTATGACCTACCCCTCAACCATTAGGGGGAAGGGTCTCTCTCTCTCCCTCAGATAGTATGACTTACCCTCAACCATTAGGGGGAAGGGTCTCTCTCTCTCCTCAGATAGTATGACCTACCCCTCAACCATTAGGGGGAAGGGTCTCTCTCTCTCTCTCTACTCAGATAGTATGACGTACCCCTCAACCATTAGGGGAAGGGTCTCTCTCTCCCTCAGATAGTATGACCTACCCCTCAACCATTAGGGGGAAGGGTCTCTCTCTCTCCTCAGATAGTATGACCATACCCCTCAACCATTAGGGGGAAGGGTCTCTCTCTCTCCCTCAGATAGTATGACCTACCCCTCAACCATTAGGGGGAAGGGTCTCTCTCTCTCTCTCCTCAGATAGTATGACCTACCCCTCAACCATTAGGGGGAAGGGTCTCTCTCTCTCCTCAGATAGTATGACCTACCCCTCAACCATTAGGGGGAAGGGTCTCTCTCTCCCCTCAGATAGTATGACCTACCCCTCAACCATTAGGGGGAAGGGTCTCTCTCTCTCTCCCCTCAGATAGTATGACCTACCCCTCAACCATTAGGGGAAGGGTCTCTCTCTCTCTCCCTCAGATAGTATGACCTACCCCTCAACCATTAGGGGGAAGGGTCTCTCTCTCTCTCCTCAGATAGTATGACCTACCCCTCAACCATTAGGGGGAAGGGTCTCTCTCTCCTCAGATAGTATGACCTACCCCTCAACCATTAGGGGGAAGGGTCTCTCTCTCTCTCCTCAGATAGTATGACCTACCCCTCAACCATTAGGGGAAGGGTCTCTCTCTCTCCCTCAGATAGTATGACCTACCCCTCAACCATTAGGGGGAAGGGTCTCTCTCTCTCTCTCTCAGATAGTATGACCTACCCCTCAACCATTAGGGGGAAGGGTCTCTCTCTCTCCTCAGATAGTATGACCTACCCCTCAACCATTAGGGGGAAGGGTCTCTCTCTCTCCTCAGATAGTATGACCTACCCCTCAACCATTAGGGGGAAGGGTCTCTCTCTCTCTCTCTCCTCAGATAGTATGACCTACCCCTCAACCATTAGGGGGAAGGGTCTCTCTCTCTCCCCTCAGATAGTATGACCTACCCCTCAACCATTAGGGGGAAGGGTCTCTCTCTCTCTCCTCAGATAGTATGACCTACCCCTCAACCATTAGGGGGAAGGGTCTCTCTCTCTCTCCTCAGATAGTATGACCTACCCCTCAACCATTAGGGGGAAGGTCTCTCTCTCTCTCTCCTCAGATAGTATGACCTACCCCTCAACCATTAGGGGGAAGGGTCTCTCTCTCTCCCCTCAGATAGTATGACCTACCCCTCAACCATTAGGGGGAAGGGTCTCTCTCTCTCTCCCTCAGATAGTATGACCTACCCCTCAACCATTAGGAGGAAGGGTCTCTCTCTCCTCAGATAGTATGACCTACCCCTCAACCATTAGGGGGAAGGGTCTCTCTCTCTCTCCTCAGATAGTATGACCTACCCCTCAACCATTAGGGGGAAGGGTCTCTCTCTCCCCTCAGATAGTATGACCTACCCCTCAACCATTAGGGGGAAGGGTCTCTCTCTCTCCTCAGATAGTATGACCTACCCCTCAACCATTAGGGGGAAGGGTCTCTCTCTCTCCTCAGATAGTATGACCTACCCCTCAACCATTAGGGGGAAGGGTCTCTCTCTCTCCCTCAGATAGTATGACCTACCCCTCAACCATTAGGGGGAAGGGTCTCTCCTCTCTCTCCCTCAGATAGTATGACCTACCCCTCAACCATTAGGGGGAAGGGTCTCTCTCTCTCTCCCCTCAGATAGTATGACCTACCCCTCAACCATTAGGGGGAAGGGTCTCTCTCTCTCCCTCAGATAGTATGACCTACCCCTCAACCATTAGGGGGAAGGGTCTCTCTCTCTCTCCTCAGATAGTATGACCTACCCCTCAACCATTAGGGGGAAGGGTCTCTCTCTCTCTCTCTCCTCAGATAGTATGACCTATCCCCTCAACCATTAGGGGGAAGGGTTCTCTCTCCCCTCAGATAGTATGACCTACCCCTCAACCATTAGGGGGAAGGGTCTCTCTCTCCCCTCAGATAGTATGACCTACCCCTCAACCATTAGGGGGAAGGGTCTCTCTCTCTCCTCAGATAGTATGACCTACCCCTCAACCATTAGGGGGAAGGGTCTCTCTCTCTCTCCTCAGATAGTATTACCTACCCCTCAACCATTAGGGGGAAGGGTCTCTCTCTCCCTCTCCCCTCAGATAGTATGACCTACCCCTCAACCATTAGGGGGAAGGGGTCTCTCTCTCTCTCCCCTCAGATAGTATGACTACCCCTCCAACCATTAGGGGGAAGGGTCTCTCTCTCTCTCCTTCAGCTAGTATGACCTACCCTCAACCATTAGGGGGAAGGGTAAGGGTCTCCCTCTCTCTCTTCCCCTCAGCATGTTATGACCTACACCTCAACCATTAGGGGGAAGGGTCTCGCTCTCTCTTCCCCTCAGATAGTATGACCTACCACATCAACCATTAGGGGGAAGGGTTCTCTCTCTTCCCTCAGATAGTATGACCTACCCCTCCAACCATTAGGGGGAAGGGTCTCTCTCTCTCTCCTCAGATAGTATGACCTAACCCCTCAACCATTAGGGGGAAGGGTCTCTCTCTCTCCCTCAGATAGTATGACCTACCCCTCAACCATTAGTGGGAACGGGGTACTCTCCCTCTCTCCTCTCAGGATGTATGACCTACTCCTCAAACCATTAGGGGACGGGTCTCTCTCTCTCTCGCTCTCCTCAGATAGTATGACCTACCCCTCACACCATAGGCCGGGAAGGGTATCTCTCTCCCCTCAGATAGTATGACCTACCCCTCAACCATTAGGGGGAAGGGTCCTCTCTCTCTCTCAGATAGTATGACCTACCCCTCAACCATTAGGGGGAAGGGTCTCTCTCTCTCTCCTCAGATAGTATGACCTACCCCTCAACCATTAGGGGGAAGGGTCTCTCTCTCTCCCCTCAGATAGTATGACCTACCCCTCAACCATTAGGGGGAAGGGTCTCTCTCTCTCCCTCAGATAGTATGACCTACCCCTCAACCATTAGGGGGAAGGGTCTCTCTCTCTCCTCAGATAGTATGACCTACCCCTCAACCATTAGGGGGAAGGGTCTCTCTCTCCCTCAGATAGTATGACCTACCCCTCAACCATTAGGGGGAAGGGTCTCTCTCTCTCTCCCTCAGATAGTATGACCTACCCCTCAACCATTAGGGGAAGGGTCTCTCTCTCTCCCTCAGATAGTATGACCTACCCCTCAACCATTAGGGGGAAGGGTCTCTCTCTCTCCTCAGATAGTATGACCTACCCCTCAACCATTAGGGGGAAGGGTCTCTCTCTCCTCAGATAGTATGACCTACCCCTCAACCATTAGGGGGAAGGGTCTCTCTCTCTCCCTCAGATAGTATGACCTACCCCTCAACCATTAGGGGGAAGGGTCTCTCTCTCTCTCCCTCAGATAGTATGACCTACGCCCTCAACCATTAGGGGGAAGGGTCTCTCTCTCTCTCCTCAGATAGTATGACCTACCCCTCAACCATTAGGGGAAAGGGTCTCTCTCTCTCTCCTCAGATAGTATGACCTACCCCTCAACCATTAGGGGGAAGGGTCTCTCTCTCCTCAGATAGTATGACCTACCCCTCAACCATTAGGGGGAAGGGTCTCTCTCTCTCTCCTCAGATAGTATGACCTACCCCTCAACCATTAGGGGGAAGGGTCTCTCTCTCTCCTCAGATAGTATGACCTACCCCTCAACCATTAGGGGGAAGGGTCTCTCTCTCTCTCTCCTCAGATAGTATGACCTACCCCTCAACCATTAGGGGGAAGGGTCTCTCTCTCTCCTCAGATAGTCCCATGACCTACCCATCAACCATTAGGGGGAAGGGTCTCTCTCATCAATCGTCTGCCTCCCCTCACCATAGGGGGTCTTCTAGATATATGCTACCCCTCAACCATTAGGGGGAGGGTCTCTTACTCTCCCCTCCAGATAGTATGACCATACCCATCAACCATTAGGGGCGAAGCGGTCTCTCTCTCTCTCCTCAGATAGTATGAACCTACCCCTCAAACCATTAGGGGGAAGGGTCTCTCTCTCTCCTCAGATAGTATGACCTACCCCTCAACCATTAGGGGGAAGGGTCTCTCTCTCTCTCTCCTCAGATAGTATGACCTACCCCTCAACCATTAGGGGGAAGGGTCTCTCTCTCTCTCCCCTCAGATAGTATGACCTACCCCTCAACCATTAGGGGAAGGGTCTCTCTCTCTCTCCTCAGATAGTATGACCTACCCCTCAACCCTTAGGAGGAAGGGTCTCTCTCTCCTCAGATAGTATGACTTACCCCTCAACCATTAGGGGGAAGGGGTCTCTCTCTCTCTCCTCAGATAGTATGACCTACCCCTCAACCATTAGGGGGAAGGGTCTCTCTCCCCTCAGATAGTATGACCTACCCCTCAACCATTAGGGGGAAGGGTCTCTCTCTCTCCTCAGATAGTATGACCTACCCCTCAACCATTAGGGGAAGGGGTCTCTCTCTCTCCTCAGATTAGTATGACCTACCCCTCAACCATTAGGGGGAAGGGTCTCTCTCCCCTCAGATAGTATGACCTACCCCTCAACCATTAGGGGAAGGGTCTCTCCCTCTCTCTCCTCAGATAGTATGACCTACTCCTCAACCATTAGGGGGAAGGGTCTCTCTCTCTCTCTCTCTCCTCAGATAGTATGACCTACCCCTCAACCATTAGGGGGAAGGGTCTCTCTCTCTCCCCTCAGATAGTATGACCTACCCCTCAACCATTAGGGGAAGGGTCTCTCTCTCCCTCAGATAGTATGATCTACCCCTCAACCATTAGGGGGAAGGGTCTCTCTCTCTCTCTCTCTCCTCAGATAGTATGACCTATCCCTCAACCATTAGGGGGAAGGGTCTCTCTCTCCCCTCAGATAGTATGACCTACCCTCAACCATTAGGGGGAAGGGTCTCTCTCTCTCTCCCCTCAGATAGTATGACCTACCCCTCAACCATTAGGGGAAGGGTCTCTTTCTCTCTCTCTCCTCAGATAGTATGACCTACCCCTCAACCATTAGGGGGAAGGGTCTCTCTCTCCCCTAGATAGTATGACCTACCCCTCAACCATAGGGGGAAGGGTCTCTCTCTCCCCTCAGATAGTATGACCTACCCCTCAACCATTAGGGGGAAGGGTCTCTCTCTCCCCTCAGATAGTATGACCTACCCCTCAACCATTAGGGGGAAGGGTCTCTCTCTCTCCTCAGATAGTATGACCTACCCCTCAACCATTAGGGGGAAGGGTCTCTCTCTCCTCAGATAGTATGACCTACCCCTCAACCATTAGGGGTAGGGTCACTCTCTCCCCTCAGATAGTATGACCTACCCCTCAACCATTAGGGGGAAGGGTCTCTCTCTCTCTCCCCTCAGATAGTATGACCTACCCCTCAACCATTAGGGGGAAGGGTCTCTCTCTCTCCCCTCAGATAGTATGACCTACCCTCAACCATTAGGGGGAAGGGTCTCTCTCTCTCTCCTCAGATAGTATGACCTACCCCTCAACCATTAGGGGGAAGGGTATCTCTCTCCTCAGATAGTATGACCTACCCCTCAACCATTAGGGGGAAGGGTCTCTCTCTCTCTCCTCAGATAGTATGACCTACCCCTCAACCATTAGGGGGAAGGGTCTCTCTCTCTCCTCAGATAGTATGACCTACCCCTCAACCATTAGGGGGAAGGGTCTCTCTCTCTCTCTCTCTCTCCTCAGATAGTATGACCTACCCCTCAACCATTAGGGGGAAGGGTCTCTCTCTCTCCTCAGATAGGATGACCTACCCCTCAACCATTAGGGGGAAGGGTCTCTCTCTCTCCTCAGATAGTATGACCTACCCCTCAACCATTAGGGGAAGGGTCTCTCTCTCTCTCTCTCCTCAGATAGTATGACCTACCCCTCAACCATTAGGGGGAAGGGTCTCTCTCTCTCTCTCCCCTCAGATAGTATGACCTACCCCTCAACCATTAGGGGGAAGGGTCTCTCTCTCTCTCCTCAGATAGTATGACCTACCCCTCAACCCTTAGGAGGAAGGGTCTCTCTCTCCTCAGATAGTATGACCTACCCCTCAACCATTAGGGGGAAGGGTCTCTCTCTCTCTCCTCAGATAGTATGACCTACCCCTCAACCATTAGGGGAAGGGTCTCTCTCCCCTCAGATAGTATGACCTACCCCTCAACCATTAGGGGGAAGGGTCTCTCTCTCTCCTCAGATAGTATGACCTACCCCTCAACCATTAGGGGAAGGGTCTCTCTCTCTCCTCAGATAGTATGACCTACCCCTCAACCATTAGGGGGAAGGGTCTCTCTCCCCTCAGATAGTATGACCTACCCCTCAACCATTAGGGGGAAGGGTCTCTCCCTCTCTCTCCTCAGATAGTATGACCTACTCCTCAACCATTAGGGGGAAGGGTCTCTCTCTCTCTCTCTCTCTCTCCTCAGATAGTATGACCTACCCCTCAACCATTAGGGGGAAGGGTCTCTCTCTCTCCCCTCAGATAGTATGACCTACCCCTCAACCATTAGGGGGAAGGGTCTCTCTCTCCCCTCAGATAGTATGATCTACCCCTCAACCATTAGGGGGAAGGGTCTCTCTCTCTCTCTCTCTCCTCAGATAGTATGACCTATCCCTCAACCATTAGGGGGAAGGGTCTCTCTCTCCCCTCAGATAGTATGACCTACCCCTCAACCATTAGGGGGAAGGGTCTCTCTCTCTCTCCCCTCAGATAGTATGACCTACCCCTCAACCATTAGGGGGAAGGGTCTCTCTCTCTCTCTCTCCTCAGATAGTATGACCTACCCCTCAACCATTAGGGGGAAGGGTCTCTCTCTCTCTCCTCAGATAGTATGACCTACCCCTCAACCATTAGGGGGAAGGGTCTCTCTCCCCTCAGATAGTATGACCTACCCCTCAACCATTAGGGGGAAGGGTCTCTCTCTCTCCTCAGATAGTATGACCTACCCCTCAACCATTAGGGGGAAGGGTCTCTCTCTCTCCTCAGATAGTATGACCTACCCCTCAACCATTAGGGGGAAGGGTCTCTCTCCCCTCAGATAGTATGACCTACCCCTCAACCATTAGGGGGAAGGGTCTCTCCCTCTCTCTCCTCAGATAGTATGACCTACTCCTCAACCATTAGGGGGAAGGGTCTCTCTCTCTCTCTCTCTCTCTCCTCAGATAGTATGACCTACCCCTCAACCATTAGGGGGAAGGGTCTCTCTCTCTCCCCTCAGATAGTATGACCTACCCCTCAACCATTAGGGGGAAGGGTCTCTCTCTCCCCTCAGATAGTATGATCTACCCCTCAACCATTAGGGGGAAGGGTCTCTCTCTCTCTCTCTCTCCTCAGATAGTATGACCTATCCCTCAACCATTAGGGGGAAGGGTCTCTCTCTCCCCTCAGATAGTATGACCTACCCCTCAACCATTAGGGGGAAGGGTCTCTCTCTCTCTCCCCTCAGATAGTATGACCTACCCCTCAACCATTAGGGGGAAGGGTCTCTCTCTCTCTCTCTCCTCAGATAGTATGACCTACCCCTCAACCATTAGGGGGAAGGGTCTCTCTCTCCCCTCAGATAGTATGACCTACCCCTCAACCATTAGGGGGAAGGGTCTCTCTCTCCCCTCAGATAGTATGACCTACCCCTCAACCATTAGGGGGAAGGGTCTCTCTCTCCCCTCAGATAGTATGACCTACCCCTCAACCATTAGGGGGAAGGGTCTCTCTCTCTCCTCAGATAGTATGACCTACCCCTCAACCATTAGGGGGAAGGGTCTCTCCCCTCAGATAGTATGACCTACCCCTCAACCATTAGGGGGAAGGGTCTCTCTCTCGCTCTCCCCTCAGATAGTATGACCTACCCCTCAACCATTAGGGGGAAGGGTCTCTCTCTCTCTCTCTCCTCAGATAGTATGACCTACCCCTCAACCATTAGGGGGAAGGGTCTCTCTCTCCCCTCAGATAGTATGACCTACCCCTCAACCATTAGGGGGAAGGGTCTCTCTCTCCCCTCAGATAGTATGACCTACCCCTCAACCATTAGGGGGAAGGGTCTCTCTCTCTCTCTCCTCAGATAGTATGACCTACCCCTCAACCATTAGCGGGAAGGGTCTCTCTCTCCCCTCAGATAGTATGACCTACCCCTCAACCATTAGGGGGAAGGGTCTCTCTCTCTCCTCAGATAGTATGACCTACCCCTCAACCATTAGGGGGAAGGGTCTCTCCCCTCAGATAGTATGACCTACCCCTCAACCATTAGGGGGAAGGGTCTCTCTCTCCCCTCAGATAGTATGACCTACCCCTCAACCATTAGGGGGAAGGGTCTCTCTCTCTCCTCAGATAGTATGACCTACCCCTCAACCATTAGGGGGAAGGGTCTCTCTCCCCTCAGATAGTATGACCTACCCCTCAACCATTAGGGGGAAGGGTCTCTCTCTCTCTCCCCTCAGATAGTATGACCTACCCCTCAACCATTAGGGGGAAGGGTCTCTCTCTCTCCCCTCAGATAGTATGACCTACCCCTCAACCATTAGGGGGAAGGGTCTCTCTCTCTCCCCTCAGATAGTATGACCTACCCCTCAACCATTAGGGGGAAGGGTCTCTCTCTCTCTACTCAGATAGTATGACCTAGTATGTCTCTCTCTCTCCTCCCTCTCTCTCCCGTCAGTGTGGCGCAGGGCATCATGGGGGCTGGAGTCCAGGGCTTTGGCTTGTCATTACAGCAGACACATGACAGTATTTTGGTTTGTTGTGAATCTTTTATTTATTTGAATCTTTATTTAACTGCAAGTCGATGACAAAACAAATTCAAACTCATTTACAAATGACGGCCGACCGTCGGCCGAACCCGGACGGACGCTGGGCCAATCGTTGAGCTCTACGGGACTCCCAATCGCGACCGGACATGATACAGCCGGGATTCGAACCAGGGACTATAAAAGGGACAGACCGCTGCGCCCCTCGGAAGCCCTTTATTTTGGTTTTGCATATATAGTGTACAAGATGTTTCCTATGGCAAAGACTGTGCAATAAGGCAGAGAGACACACAGGCAGAGAGACAGACACGCAGGCAGAGAGACACACAGGCAGAGAGACACGCAGGCAGAGAGACACGCAGGCAGAGAGACAGACACACAGGCAGAGAGACAGACACACAGGCAGAGAGGACAGACACGCAGGCAGAGAGACAGACACGCAGGCAGAGAGACAGACACGCAGGCAGAGAGACAGACACGCAGGCAGAGAGACAGACACGCAGGCAGAGAGACAGACACGCAGGCAGAGAGACAGACACGCAGGCAGAGAGACACACAGGCAGAGAGACACACAGGCAGAGAGACACACAGGCAGAGAGACACACAGGCAGAGAGACAGACACACAGGCAGAGAGACAGACACGCAGGCAGAGAGACAGACACGCAGGCAGAGAGACAGACACGCAGGCAGAGAGACAGACACGCAGGCAGAGAGACAGACACGCAGGCAGAGAGACAGACACGCAGGCAGAGAGACAGACACGCAGGCAGAGAGACACACAGGCAGAGAGACACACAGGCAGAGAGACACACAGGCAGAGAGACACACAGGCAGAGAGACAGACACACAGGCAGAGAGACAGACACGCAGGCAGAGAGACAGGCAGAGAGACACACAGGCAGAGAGACAGACACACAGGCAGAGAGACAGACACGCAGGCAGAGAGACAGACACGCAGGCAGAGAGACAGGCAGAGAGACAGACACACAGGCAGAGAGACACACAGGCAGGCAGAGAGACAGACACGCAGGCAGAGAGACAGACACGCAGGCAGAGAGACAGACACGCAGGCAGAGAGACAGGCAGAGAGACAGACACACAGGCAGAGAGACACACAGGCAGAGAGACAGACACACAGGCAGAGAGACAGACACGCAGGCAGAGAGACACACAGGCAGAGAGACACGCAGGCAGAGAGACAGACACACAGGCAGCGAGACAGACACGCAGGCAGAGAGACAGACACACAGGCAGAGAGACACACAGGCAGAGAGACAGACACGCAGGCAGAGAGACAGACACGCAGGCAGAGAGACAGACACGCAGGCAGAGAGACAGGCAGAGAGACAGACACACAGGCAGAGAGACAGACAGACAGGCAGAGAGACAGACAGACAGGCAGAGAGACAGACACGCAGGCAGAGAGACAGACACGCAGGCAGAGAGACAGACAGACAGGCAGAGAGACAGACACACAGGCAGAGAGACAGACACGCAGGCAGAGAGACAGACAGACAGGCAGAGAGACAGACACACAGGCAGAGAGACAGACAGACAGGCAGAGAGACAGACAGACAGGCAGAGAGACAGACAGACAGGCAGAGAGACAGACACGCAGGCAGAGAGACAGACACGCAGGCAGAGAGACAGACAGACAGGCAGAGAGGACAGACAGACAGGCAGAGAGACAGACACATCTGGCTGCAATAGTAACTGTGTATATTGGACTGTTGTGTGGAGTATCGGCCCGGACAGAGAACCCCCCCCCCCCCCCCCCCCATTTCTCCAGTTCAGTTTAGGAGAACAGTCCTCTGGATTCAGTGTTCTGGTAGAGCCAGTGGATGAGGGAGGAGAGGGGAGGACATCGCTTGCCCCAGTCTGGGCCCCTCTCTGGTGGGGACGTCCACACTCTGTCCATCTCTCGGGCCATCTCTCTGGCCATCTCTCGGGCCATCTGTGTCGGCAGCGGAGTGTGTGTGAGGGTCCAGGTTGAAGTCCCCGTGTGTTGTGTGTGTGTGTATTCCCAGCGCGGTGAGGAGTGTGTGCAGGTGTGTGACGGCATTCCGCAGTCCGTTCCTCTCCTCCTCCAGGTCGAACACCTGTTCTCTCAGCAGAGCCTCTGATTGGGCCAGCCCCTCCACCTGGCCTTCCAGACGACACACACGAGCCTGGGACACCTGGAGAGACACAAAACATGTGTGTTTAGTGAGTGTGTGTGTTTAGTGTGTGTGTTTAGTGAGTGTGTGTGTTTAGTGTGTGTGTGTGTTTAGTGAGTGTGTGTGTGTGTGTGTGTGTGTGTGTGTGTGTGTGTGTGGTGTGTGTGTGTGTGTTTAGTGAGTGTGTGTGTGTGTGTTTAGTGTGTGTGTGTTTAGTGAGTGTGTGTGTTTAGTGAGTGTGTGTGTTTAGTGAGTGTGTTTAGTGAGTGTGTGTGTGTGTGTGTTTAGTGAGTGTGTATGTGTGTGTTTAGTGAGTGTGTGTGTGTGTGTTTAGTGTGTGTGTGTGTTTAGTGAGTGTGTGTGTTTAGTGTGTGTGTTTAGTGTGTGTGTGTGTGTGTGTTTAGTGTGTGTGTTTAGTGTGTGTGTGTGTGTGTTTAGTGTGTGTGTTTAGTGTGTGTGTGTGTGTGTTTAGTGTGTGTGTTAGTGTGTGTGTGTGTGTGTTTAGTGTGTGTGTGTGTTTAGTGTGTGTGTGTGTGTGTGTTTAGTGAGTGTGTGTGTGTGTTTAGTGTGTGTGTGTGTTTAGTGTGTGTTTAGTGTGTTTAGTGTGTGTTTAGTGTGTGTGTGTGTGTTTAGTGTGTGTGTGTGTTTAGTGTGTGTGTGTGTGTGTGTTTAGTGTGTGTGTGTGTGTGTTTAGTGTGTGTGTGTGTGTGTTTAGTGTGTGTGTGTGTGTTTAGTGTGTGTGTGTGTTTAGTGTGTGTGTGTGTGTGTGTGTTTAGTGTGTGTGTGTGTTTACCTGCAGTTCCTCCAGCAGGTCGAGGTTTTGCTGTCGGAGGCTCTGATTGGTGCGTTCCAGCTGGGCGGTGCGCTGCGATTGGTTGAGGTGAGCGGGCGTGTCACACAGCTCGTCCTGTAAGACGTAGTACTCTACCTCGTACGCCTGCAGCTGATTGGACAGGTCCATCTCACACACCTACGCACACACACACACACACACACACACACACACACACACACACACACACACACACACACACACACACACACACACACACACACACACACACAGACAGACAGAATGTCAGATAGGATGAAGTCCTGATTGTCAGTTACAGTCAGTATCTAAGTTTACACACAGTTGCCTGGCGCTCAGTGTGGGGGGGGGGGGGGGGGGGCTGAAGAGGTCATTCAGTCAGGCTCTCAGGGGGAGGGGCCCTGAAGAGGTCATTCAGTCTGGCTCTCAGGGGGAGGGGCCCTGAAGAGGTCATTCAGTCTGGCTGTCAGGGGGAGGGGCCCTGAAGAGGTCATTCAGTCAGGCTCTCAGGGGGAGGGGCCCTGAAGAGGTCATTCAGTCTGGTACTCTGAACAGAGAGGATGGAAAGGCATCAACATGGAAACCCCAGGGGTGACGTAGATGACTCCATTCCATGGATTCCGTTCCAGCCTTTACTCTGAGCCTGTCCTCCCCAATGAAGGCGCCACCAGCCGCCTGGGGTGTGTAATTGCTGTAACTAAGTTGTTGAATTATCGGTAGTGTCCTCAGGCCTCCTGAAACAGACTGGCTGAACCTAGAGAGCGTGTATATGTGTGTGTGTGTGTGTGTTGTTGAATTATCGGTAGTGTCCTCAGGCCTCCTGAAACAGACTGGCTGAACCTATTAGAGTGTGTGTCTCTCTCTCGGTGTGAGTCTGTGAGTCAGTATGTGAGCATGTTTCTTTGTGTGTGAGTGAAGAGAGAGAGTGTGTGTGTGTGTGTGTGTGTGTGTGTGAGTGAAGAGAGAGAGTGTGTGTGTGTGTGTGTGTGTGTGTGTGAGTGAAGAGAGAGAGTGTGTGTGTGTGTGTGTGTGTGTGTGTGTGTGTGTGTGTGAGTGAAGAGAGAGAGTGTGTGTGTGTGTGTGTGTGTGTGTGAGTGAAGAGAGAGAGTGTGTGTGTGTGTGTGTGTGAGTGAAGAGAGAGTGTGTGTGTGTGTGTGTGTGAGTGAAGAGAGAGTGTGTGTGTGTGTGTGTGTGTGTGTGAGTGAAGAGAGAGTGTGTGTGTGTGTGTGTGTGTGTGTGTGTGTGTGAGTGAAGAGAGAGTGTGTGTGTGTGTGTGTGTGAGTGAAGAGAGAGAGTGTGTGTGTGTGTGTGTGAGTGAAGAGAGAGTGTGTGTGTGTGTGTGTGAGTGAAGAGAGAGTGTGTGTGTGTGTGTGTGTGAGTGAAAAGAGAGTGTGTGTGTGTGTGTGAGTGAAAAGAGAGTGTGTGTGTGTGTGTGTGTGAGTGAAAAGAGAGTGTGTGTGTGTGTGTGTGTGAGTGAAAAGAGAGTGTGTGTGTGTGAGTGAAAAGAGAGTGTGTGTGTGAAAAGAGAGTGTGTGTGTGTGTGTGAAAAGAGAGTGTGTGTGTGTGTGTGTGAAAAGAGAGTGTGTGTGTGTGTGTGGTGTGTGTGGTGTGTGTGGTGTGTGTGGTGTGTGTGGTGTGTGTGTGTGTGTGTGTGTGTGTGTGTGTGTGTGTGTAATAAGGGTAAAGTTCTCTGTTTTTCCAGGAAGTAGTGTTTTGAGAGCACCACTCCCCTGCCTCCAGAATACCTGGAAATCACCCGCTGTCCTCTCTGTGTCTCGATGTGTCCTCCACTGTCTGTCCTCCACTGTCTGTCCTCTCTGTGTCTCGATCTGTCCTCCACTGTCTGTCCTCTCTGTGTCTCGATGTGTCCTCCACTGTCTGTCCTCTCTGTCTGTCCTCCACTGTCTGTCCTCCACTGTCTGTCCTCTCTGTGTCTCGATGTGTCCTCCACTGTCTGTCCTCCACTGTCTGTCCTCTCTATGTCTCGATGTGTCCTCCACTGTCTGTCCTCTCTGTGTCTCGATGTGTCCTCCACTGTCTGTCCTCCACTGTCTGTCCTCCACTGTCTGTCCTCCACTGTCTGTCCTCCACTGTCTGTCCTCTCTATGTCTCGATGTGTCCTCCACTGTCTGTCCCCTGTGTCTCGATGTGTCCTCCACTGTCTGTCCTCTCTGTCTCGATGTGTCCTCCACGGTCTGTCCTCCACTGTCTGTCCTCTCTGTCTGTCCTCCACTGTCTGTTGTTAATAAAGTGTCTGTGTTCTCCACTGTCTGTGTTCTCCACTGTCTGTTGTTAATAAAGTGTCTGTGTTCTCCACTGTCTGTGTTCTCCACTGTCTGTTGTTAATATAGTGTCTGTGTTCTCCACTGTCTGTTGTTAATATAGTGTCTGTGTTCTCCACTGTCTGTTGTTAATATAGTGTCTGTGTTCTCCACTGTCTGTTGTTAATATAGTGTCTGTGTTCTCCACTGTCTGTTGTTAATATAGTGTCTGTGTTCTCCACTGTCTGTTGTTAATATAGTGTCTGTGTTCTCCACTGTCTGTTGTTAATATAGTGTCTGTGTTCTCCACTGTCTGTTGTTAATATAGTGTCTGTGTTCTCTACTGTCTGTGTTCTCCACTGTCTGTTGTAATATAGTGTCTGTGTTCTCCACTGTCTGTTGTTAATATAGTGTCTGTGTTCTCCACTGTCTGTTGTTAATATAGTGTCTGTGTTCTCCCACTGTCTGTTGTTAATATAGTGTCTGTGTTCTCCACTGTCTGTTGTTAATATAGTGTCTGTGTTCTCCACTGTCTGTTGTTAATATAGTGTCTGTGTTCTCCACTGTCTGTTGTTAATATAGTGTCTGTGTTCTCCACTGTCTGTTGTTAATATAGTGTCTGTGTTCTCCACTGTCTGTTGTTAATATAGTGTCTGTGTTCTCCACTGTCTGTTGTTAATATAGTGTCTGTGTTCTCCACTGTCTGTTGTAATAGTGTCTGTGTTCTCCACTGTCTGTTAATAGTGTCTGTGTTCTCCACTGTCTGTTGTTAATATAGTGTCTGTGTTCTCCACTGTCTGTTGTTAATATAGTGTCTGTGTTCTCCACTGTCTGTTGTTAATATAGTGTCTGTGTTCTCCACTGTCTGTTGTTAATATAGTGTCTGTGTTCTCCACTGTCTGTTGTTAATATAGTGTCTGTGTTCTCACAGCCTGTTGTTAATATATTACCTAACCAGTCCCAGGTTAGGTAATGTAGTCTACTATAGCCCCCCACCAGTCCCAGGTTAGGTAATGTAGTCTACTATAGACCCCCCCCCACACCCCACCAGTCTACCTGGTTGATGGTCTTCTCCATCTGGACTAGTCCCAGGTTAGGTAATGTAGTCTACTATAGACCCCCCCCACTAGTCCCAGGTTAGGTAATGTACTCTACTATAGACCCAACCACCAGTCCCAGGTTAGGTAATATAGTCTACTATAGACCCCCACCAGTCCCAGGTTAGGTAATGTAGTCTACTATAGACCCCCACCCACCACCAGTCCCAGGTTAGGTAGTGTAGTCTACTATAGACCCCCCCCACCAGTCCCAGGTTAGGTAATGTAGTCTACTATAGACCCCCCCACCAGTCTACCTGGTTGATGGTCTTCTCCATCTGGACTAGTCCCATGTTAGGTAATGTAGTCTACTATAGACCCCCCCCCACCCGTCTACCTGGTTGATGGTCTTCTCCATCTGGACTAGTCCCAGGTTAGGTAATGTAGTCTCCTATAGACCCCCACCAGTCCCAGGTTAGGTAATGTAGTCTACTATAGACCCCCCCCCCCCCCCACCAGTCCCAGGTTAGGTAATGTAGTCTACTATAGACCCCCACCAGTCTACCTGGTTGATGGTCTTCTCCATCTGGACTAGTCCCAGGTTAGGTAATGTAGTCTACTATAGCCCCCCACCAGTCCCAGGTTAGGTAATGTAGTCTACTATAGACCCCCCCCCCCCACCCCACCAGTCTACCTGGTTGATGGTCTTCTCCATCTGGACTAGTCCCAGGTTAGGTAATGTAGTCTACTATAGACCCCCCCACTAGTCCCAGGTTAGGTAATGTAGTCTACTATAGACCCCCCCCCCCACCCCACCAGTCTACCTGGTTGATGGTCTTCTCCATCTGGACTAGTCCCAGGTTAGGTAATGTAGTCTACTATAGACCCCCCCACTAGTCCCAGGTTAGGTAATGTAGTCTCCTATAGACCCCCACCAGTCCCAGGTTAGGTAATGTAGTCTACTATAGACCCAACCACCAGTCCCAGGTTAGGTAATATAGTCTACTATAGACCCCCACCAGTCCCAGGTTAGGTAATGTAGTCTACTATAGACCCCCACCCACCACCAGTCCCAGGTTAGGTAGTGTAGTCTACTATAGACCCCCCCCCCCCCACCAGTCCCAGGTTAGGTAATGTAGTCTACTATAGACCCCCCCACCAGTCTACCTGGTTGATGGTCTTCTCCATCTGGACTAGTCCCATGTTAGGTAATGTAGTCTACTATAGACCCCCCCACCCGTCTACCTGGTTGATGGTCTTCCTCCATCTGGACTAGTCCCAGGTTAGGTAATGTAGTCTTGATGAAGTCCACTATAGACTCCAGACTGTCGTGCTGTAGGATCAAGGGCTTGTGACTACCCAGAAGACTTAGCGACACCTTGAAGATCACCTCCGAACCCTGGAGAAACAACATGTCTGGAGGAGAGAGAGACAGAGAGACAGAGAGAGAGAGACAGAGACACAGAGACACAGAGAGAGAGACAGACAGAGACACAGAGAGAGAGACAGAGAGAGAGACAGAGACACAGAGAGACAGAGAGAGAGACAGAGAGAGAGACAGAGAGAGAGACAGAGAGAGAGACAGAGAGAGAGACAGACAGAGAGACAGAGAGAGAGAGACAGAGAGAGAGAGACAGAGAGAGAGAGACAGACAGAGCGAGAGAGAGAGAGACACAGACAGAGAGACAGAGAGAGAGACACAGACAGAGAGAGAAAATTCAGGAGGAGAGGCAACTGCATGACATGATAGTAGGTCTCAGTGTTGACTTACAGACAGACAGGGGGGGATATCAGACAACAGATTAGAAACAGGAAACACTGTTCTGGACGGACGGACGGACGGACGGACGGACGGACGGACGGACGGACGGACGGACGGACGGACGGACGGACGGACGGACGGACGGACGGACGGACGGACAGACAGACAGACAGACAGACAGACAGACAGACAGACAGACAGACAGACAGACAGACAGACAGACAGACAGACAGACAGACAGACAGACAGACAGACAGACAGACAGACAGACAGACAGACAGACAGACAGACAGACAGACAGACAGGGATATCAGACAACAGATTAGAATCAGGAAACACTGTTCTGATATTACTTACAGTCAGACAGACAGACAGACAGACAGACAGACAGACAGACAGACAGACAGACAGACAGACAGACAGACAGACAGACAGACAGACAGACAGACAGACAGACAGACAGACAGACAGACAGACAGACAGACAGACAGACAGACAGACAGACAGACAGACAGACAGACAGACAGACAGACAGACAGACAGACAGACAGACAGACAGGGATATCAGACAACAGATTAGAATCAGGAAACACTGTTCTGATATTACAGACAGGCAGACAGACGCACGCAGGTGACAGAGCAGGTGTGAGGGAGGACAACACAACAGCAGGTGTGACGGAGGGAGGACAACACAACAGCAGGTGTGACGGAGGGAGGACAACACAACAGCAGGTGTGACGGAGGGAGGACAACAGAACAGCAGGTCAAATCAAATCAAATCAAATGTAATGTCCCCCCCTGTGACGGAGGGGGGACAACACAACAGCAGGTGTGACGGAGGGAGGACAACACAACAGCAGGTGTGACGGAGGGAGGACAACACAACACAACAGCAGGTGTGACGGAGGGAGGACAACACAACAGCAGGTCTGACGGAGGGGGGACAACACAACAGCAGGTGTGACAGAGGGAGGACAACACAACAGCAGGTGTGACGGAGGGAGGACAACACAACAGCAGGTGTGACGGAGGGAGGACAACACAACAGCAGGTGTGACGGAGGGAGGACAACACAACAGCAGGTGTGACGGAGGGAGGACAACACAACAGCAGGTGTGACAGAGGGAGGACAACAGGCCAGCAGACTGAAGACTGTGAAATCTGACCCCAGGCCAGCAGACTGAAGACTGTGAAATCTGACCCCAGGCCAGCAGACTGAAGACTGTGAAATCTGAACCCAGGCCAGCAGACTGAAGACTGTGAAATCTGACCCCAGGCCAGCAGACTGAAGACTGTGAAATCTGACCCCAGGCCAGCAGACTGAAGACTGTGAAATCTGACCCCAGGCCAGCAGACTGAAGACTGTGAAATCTGACCCCAGGCCAGCAGACTGAAGACTGTGAAATCTGAACCCAGGCCAGCAGACTGAAGACTGTGAAATCTGAACCCAGGCCAGCAGACTGAAGACTGTGAAATCTGAACCCAGGCCAGCAGACTGAAGACTGTGAAATCTGACCCCAGGCCAGCAGACTGAAGACTGTGAAATCTGAACCCAGGCCAGCAGACTGAAGACTGTGAAATCTGACCCCAGGCCAGCAGACTGAAGACTGTGAAATCTGAACCCAGGCCAGCAGACTGTGAAATCTGAACCCAGGCCAGCAGACTGAAGACTGTGAAATCTGACCCCAGGCCAGCAGACTGAAGACTGTGAAATCTGACCCCAGGCCAGCAGACTGTGAAATCTGAACCCAGGCCAGCAGACTGAAGACTGTGAAATCTGACCCCAGGCCAGCAGACTGAAGACTGTGAAATCTGACCCCAGGCCAGCAGACTGTGAAATCTGACCCCAGGCCAGCAGACTGAAGACTGTGAAATCTGAACCCAGGCCAGCAGACTGTGAAATCTGAACCCAGGCCAGCAGACTGAAGACTGTGAAATCTGACCCCAGGCCAGCAGACTGAAGACTGTGAAATCTGAACCCAGGCCAGCAGACTGAAGACTGTGAAATCTGACCCCAGGCCAGCAGACTGAAGACTGTGAAATCTGAACCCAGGCCAGCAGACTGAAGACTGTGAAATCTGAACCCAGGCCAGCAGACTGAAGACTGTGAAATCTGAACCCAGGCCAGCAGACTAAAGACTGTGAAATCTGACCCCAGGCCAGCAGACTGAAGACTGTGAAATCTGAACCCAGGCCAGCAGACTGTGAAATCTGAACCCAGGCCAGCAGACTGAAGACTGTGAAATCTGACCCCAGGCCAGCAGACTGAAGACTGTGAAATCTGACCCCAGGCCAGCAGACTGTGAAATCTGAACCCAGGCCAGCAGACTGAAGACTGTGAAATCTGACCCCAGGCCAGCAGACTGAAGACTGTGAAATCTGACCCCAGGCCAGCAGACTGTGAAATCTGACCCCAGGCCAGCAGACTGAAGACTGTGAAATCTGAACCCAGGCCAGCAGACTGAAGACTGTGAAATCTGACCCCAGGCCAGCAGACTGAAGACTGTGAAATCTGACCCCAGGCCAGCAGACTGAAGACTGTGAAATCTGACCCCAGGCCAGCAGACTGAAGACTGTGAAATCTGAACCCAGGCCAGCAGACTGAAGACTGTGAAATCTGACCCCAGGCCAGCAGACTGAAGACTGTGAAATCTGAACCCAGGCCAGCAGACTGTGAAATCTGACCCCAGGCCAGCAGACTGAAGACTGTGAAATCTGACCCCAGGCCAGCAGACTGTGAAATCTGAACCCAGGCCAGCAGACTGAAGACTGTGAAATCTGACCCCAGGCCAGCAGACTGAAGACTGTGAAATCTGACCCCAGGCCAGCAGACTGTGAAATCTGAACCCAGGCCAGCAGACTGAAGACTGTGAAATCTGACCCCAGGCCAGCAGACTGAAGACTGTGAAATCTGAACCCAGGCCAGCAGACTGAAGACTGTGAAATCTGACCCCAGGCCAGCAGACTGAAGACTGTGAAATCTGAACCCAGGCCAGCAGACTGAAGACTGTGAAATCTGACCCCAGGCCAGCAGACTGAAGACTGTGAAATCTGACCCCAGGCCAGCAGACTGAAGACTGTGAAATCTGAACCCAGGCCAGCAGACTGTGAAATCTGAACCCAGGACAGCAGACTGAAGACTGTGAAATCTGAACCCAGGCCAGCAGACTGAAGACTGTGAAATCTGACCCCAGGCCAGCAGACTGAAGACTGTGAAATCTGAACCCAGGCCAGCAGACTGAAGACTGTGAAATCTGACCCCAGGCCAGCAGACTGAAGACTGTGAAATCTGAACCCAGGCCAGCAGACTGTGAAATCTGAACCCAGGCCAGCAGACTGAAGACTGTGAAATCTGACCCCAGGCCAGCAGACTGAAGACTGTGAAATCTGACCCCAGGCCAGCAGACTGTGAAATCTGAACCCAGGCCAGCAGACTGAAGACTGTGAAATCTGACCCCAGGCCAGCAGACTGAAGACTGTGAAATCTGACCCCAGGCCAGCAGACTGTGAAATCTGACCCCAGGCCAGCAGACTGAAGACTGTGAAATCTGAACCCAGGCCAGCAGACTGTGAAATCTGAACCCAGGCCAGCAGACTGAAGACTGTGAAATCTGACCCCAGGCCAGCAGACTGAAGACTGTGAAATCTGAACCCAGGCCAGCAGACTGAAGACTGTGAAATCTGACCCCAGGCCAGCAGACTGAAGACTGTGAAATCTGAACCCAGGCCAGCAGACTGAAGACTGTGAAATCTGAACCCAGGCCAGCAGACTGAAGACTGTGAAATCTGAACCCAGGCCAGCAGACTAAAGACTGTGAAATCTGACCCCAGGCCAGCAGACTGAAGACTGTGAAATCTGAACCCAGGCCAGCAGACTGTGAAATCTGAACCCAGGCCAGCAGACTGAAGACTGTGAAATCTGACCCCAGGCCAGCAGACTGAAGACTGTGAAATCTGACCCCAGGCCAGCAGACTGTGAAATCTGAACCCAGGCCAGCAGACTGAAGACTGTGAAATCTGACCCCAGGCCAGCAGACTGAAGACTGTGAAATCTGACCCCAGGCCAGCAGACTGTGAAATCTGACCCCAGGCCAGCAGACTGAAGACTGTGAAATCTGAACCCAGGCCAGCAGACTGAAGACTGTGAAATCTGACCCCAGGCCAGCAGACTGAAGACTGTGAAATCTGACCCCAGGCCAGCAGACTGAAGACTGTGAAATCTGACCCCAGGCCAGCAGACTGAAGACTGTGAAATCTGAACCCAGGCCAGCAGACTGAAGACTGTGAAATCTGACCCCAGGCCAGCAGACTGAAGACTGTGAAATCTGAACCCAGGCCAGCAGACTGTGAAATCTGACCCCAGGCCAGCAGACTGAAGACTGTGAAATCTGACCCCAGGCCAGCAGACTGTGAAATCTGAACCCAGGCCAGCAGACTGAAGACTGTGAAATCTGACCCCAGGCCAGCAGACTGAAGACTGTGAAATCTGACCCCAGGCCAGCAGACTGTGAAATCTGAACCCAGGCCAGCAGACTGAAGACTGTGAAATCTGACCCCAGGCCAGCAGACTGAAGACTGTGAAATCTGAACCCAGGCCAGCAGACTGAAGACTGTGAAATCTGACCCCAGGCCAGCAGACTGAAGACTGTGAAATCTGAACCCAGGCCAGCAGACTGAAGACTGTGAAATCTGACCCCAGGCCAGCAGACTGAAGACTGTGAAATCTGACCCCAGGCCAGCAGACTGAAGACTGTGAAATCTGAACCCAGGCCAGCAGACTGTGAAATCTGAACCCAGGACAGCAGACTGAAGACTGTGAAATCTGACCCCAGGCCAGCAGACTGAAGACTGTGAAATCTGACCCCAGGCCAGCAGACTGTGAAATCTGAACCCAGGCCAGCAGACTGAAGACTGTGAAATCTGACCCCAGGCCAGCAGACTGAAGACTGTGAAATCTGACCCCAGGGCCAGCAGACTGTGAAATCTGACCCAGGCCAGCAGACTGAAGACTGTGAAATCTGAACCCAGGCCAGCAGACTGAAGACTGTGAAATCTGACCCCAGGCCAGCAGACTGAAGACTGTGAAATCTGACCCCAGGCCAGCAGACTGAAGACTGTGAAATCTGAACCCAGGCCAGCAGACTGAAGACTGTGAAATCTGACCCCAGGCCAGCAGACTGAAGACTGTGAAATCTGAACCCAGGCCAGCAGACTGAAGACTGTGAAATCTGACCCCAGGCCAGCAGACTGAAGACTGTGAAATCTGAACCCAGGCCTGCAGACTGAAGACTGTGAAATCTGACCCCAGGCCAGCAGACTGAAGACTGTGAAATCTGACCCCAGGCCAGCAGACTGAAGACTGTGAAATCTGACCCAGGCCAGCAGACTAAGACTGTGAAATCTGAACCCAGGCCAGCAGACTGAAGACTGTGAAATCTGACCCCAGGCCAGCAGACTGAAGACTGTGAAATCTGAACCCAGGACAGCAGACTGAAGACTGTGAAATCTGACCCCAGGCCAGCAGACTGTGAAATCTGACCCCAGGCCAGCAGACTGAAGACTGTGAAATCTGACCCCAGGCCAGCAGACTGAAGACTGTGAAATCTGACCCCAGGCCAGCAGACTGTGAAATCTGAACCCAGGCCAGCAGACTGAAGACTGTGAAATCTGACCCCAGGCCAGCAGACTGAAGACTGTGAAATCTGACCCCAGGCCAGCAGACTGTGAAATCTGACCCCAGGCCAGCAGACTGAAGACTGTGAAATCTCAACCCAGGCCAGCAGACTGAAGACTGTGAAATCTGACCCCAGGCCAGCAGACTGAAGACTGTGAAATCTGACCCCAGGCCAGCAGACTGAAGACTGTGAAATCTGACCCCAGGCCAGCAGACTGAAGACTGTGAAATCTGAACCCAGGCCAGCAGACTGAAGACTGTGAAATCTGACCCCAGGCCAGCAGACTGAAGACTGTGAAATCTGAACCCAGGCCAGCAGACTGTGAAATCTGACCCCAGGCCAGCAGACTGAAGACTGTGAAATCTGACCCCAGGCCAGCAGACTGTGAAATCTGAACCCAGGCCAGCAGACTGAAGACTGTGAAATCTGACCCCAGGCCAGCAGACTGAAGACTGTGAAATCTGACCCCAGGCCAGCAGACTGTGAAATCTGAACCCAGGCCAGCAGACTGAAGACTGTGAAATCTGACCCCAGGCCAGCAGACTGAAGACTGTGAAATCTGAACCCAGGCCAGCAGACTGAAGACTGTGAAATCTGACCCCAGGCCAGCAGACTGAAGACTGTGAAATCTGAACCCAGGCCAGCAGACTGAAGACTGTGAAATCTGACCCCAGGCCAGCAGACTGAAGACTGTGAAATCTGACCCCAGGCCAGCAGACTGAAGACTGTGAAATCTGAACCCAGGCCAGCAGACTGTGAAATCTGAACCCAGGACAGCAGACTGAAGACTGTGAAATCTGACCCCAGGCCAGCAGACTGAAGACTGTGAAATCTGACCCCAGGCCAGCAGACTGTGAAATCTGAACCCAGGCCAGCAGACTGAAGACTGTGAAATCTGACCCCAGGCCAGCAGACTGAAGACTGTGAAATCTGACCCCAGGCCAGCAGACTGTGAAATCTGACCCCAGGCCAGCAGACTGAAGACTGTGAAATCTGAACCCAGGCCAGCAGACTGAAGACTGTGAAATCTGACCCCAGGCCAGCAGACTGAAGACTGTGAAATCTGACCCCAGGCCAGCAGACTGAAGACTGTGAAATCTGAACCCAGGCCAGCAGACTGAAGACTGTGAAATCTGACCCCAGGCCAGCAGACTGAAGACTGTGAAATCTGAACCCAGGCCAGCAGACTGAAGACTGTGAAATCTGACCCCAGGCCAGCAGACTGAAGACTGTGAAATCTGAACCCAGGCCTGCAGACTGAAGACTGTGAAATCTGACCCCAGGCCAGCAGACTGAAGACTGTGAAATCTGACCCCAGGCCAGCAGACTGAAGACTGTGAAATCTGAACCCAGGCCAGCAGACTGAAGACTGTGAAATCTGAACCCAGGCCAGCAGACTGAAGACTGTGAAATCTGACCCCAGGCCAGCAGACTGAAGACTGTGAAATCTGAACCCAGGACAGCAGACTGAAAACTGTGAAATCTGACCCCAGGCCAGCAGACTGTGAAATCTGACCCCAGGCCAGCAGACTGTGAAATCTGACCCCAGGCCAGCAGACTGAAGACTGTGTCCTTTTTGTCAACAGAAGTTACAAGGAAACATTCTGGAACAAGAGGACAACTTACACACACCTCCTCCTAATACACCTCCTCACACACCACCTCCTCACACACCTCCTCCTCATACACCTCCTCCTCACACACCTCCTCCTCGCACCTCCTCCTCACACACCTCCTCCTCACACACCTCCTCACACACCTCCTCCTCACACTCCTCCTCACACACCTCCTCCTCACACACCTCACACACCTCCTCCTCACACACCTCCTCCTCACACACCTCCTCCTCATACACCTCCTCCTCATACACCTCCTCCTCATACACCTCCTCACACACCTCCTCCTCACACACCTCCTCATACACCTCCTCCTCATACACCTCCTCCTCATACACCTCCTCCTCACACACCTCCTCCTCACACACCTCCTCCTCACACACCTCCTCCTCATACACCTCACACACCTCCTCATACACCTCCTCACACACCTCCTCATACACCTCCTCCTCACACACCTCCTCCTCACACCTCCTCCTCACACACCTCCTCCTCATACACCTCACACACCTCCTCCTCACACACCTCCTCCTCATACACCTCCTCCTCACACACCTCCTCACACACCTCCTCACACACCTCCTCCTCACACACCTCCTCCTCACACACCTCCTCCTCACACACCTCCTCCTCACACACCTCCTCCTCACACACCTCCTCATCACACACCTCCTCATCACACACCTCCTCATACACCACCTCCTCACACACCTCCTCACACACCTCCTCCTCCTCACACACCTCTTCCTCACACCCCCTCATACACCTCCTCCTCACACACCTCCTCCTCATACACCTCCATCTCATACACCTCCTCCTCACACACCTCCTCCTCACACACCTCACACACCTCCTCCTCACACACCTCCTCCTCATACACCTCCTCACACACCTCCTCCTCACACACCTCCTCCACCTCACACACCTCCTCCTCATACACCTCACACACCTCCTCCTCACACACCTCCTCCTCACACACCTCACACACCTCCTCCTCACACACCTCCTCCTCACACACCTCCTCCTCATACACCTCCTCCTCACACACCTCCTCCTACACCACCTCATACACCTCCACCTCACACACCTCCTCCTCACACACCTCCACCTCACACACCTCATACACCTCCTCCTCACACACCTCCACCTCATACACCTCCACCTCATACACCTCCTCCTCACACACCTCCTCCTCACACACCTCCACCTCACACACCTCCACCTCACACACCTCCTCCTCACACACCTCCTCCTCACACACCTCCTCCTCACACAACCTCCTCCTCACAACACCTCCTCCTCACACACCTCCTCCTCACACACCTCCACCTCACACACCTCATACACCTCCTCCTCACACACCTCCTCCTCACACACCTCCTCCTCACACACCTCCTCCTCACACACCTCCTCCTTCTCCTCTACCCCTTTCCATTCCTACTAAAGACACTCAACATTACTCTCTGTTTTCTGAACAAATACAGGTAACTAACCAACCACCCTGGCTACGAAGCCTAGAGGTAACTAACCAACCACCCTGGCTACGAAGCCAAGAGGTAACTTACCAACCACCCTGGCTACGAAGCATAGAGCTAACTAACCAACCACCCTATCTACGAAGCCCAGACGTAACTAACCAAACACCCTGGCTACGAAGCCCAGAGATAACTTACCAAACACCCTGGCAACGAAGCCCAGAGGGAAGTGCGAGGCGAAGGCCGTGAGGAACCAGGGAGCAGCGTAGAGAGACGGTCCTATCTCATGCTGTTCCAGATGGACGTACAGGTCTCTGTGGTAGTCATGGAGGAGACGGGACAGCTGGTACATCTGAATCTGGTGTGGGGGGTGGGAGATGGGGGGGAGACGGGTCAGCTGGTACATCTGAATCTGGTGGGGGGGGGGGGGTCAGCTGGTACATCTGAATCTGGTGGGGGGGGAGACGGGTCAGCTGGTACATCTGAATCTGGTGGGGGGGGGGGGAGACGGGTCAGCTGGTACATCTGAATCTGGTGTGGGGGGGGGGGGGATACGGGTCAGCTGGTACATCTGAATCTGGTGTGGGGGGGGGGGGGATGGGGGGAGACGGGTCAGCTGGTACATCTGAATCTGATGGGGGGGGGGGGGGGGTCAGCTGGTACATCTGAATCTGGTGGGGGGATGACGGGACAGCTGGTACATCTGAATCTGATGGAGGTGGGGGGGGGGAGACGGGTCAGCTGGTACATCTGAATCTGGTGGGGGGGGGGGGGGGGACGGGTCAGCTGGTACATCTGAATCTGGTGGGGGGGGGAGACGGACAGCTGGTACATCTGAATCTGGTGGAGGGGGGGGGTGAGACGGGTCAGCTGGTACATCTGAATCTGGTGGAGGGGGGGGGGGGAGACGGGTCAGCTGGTACATCTGAATCTGGTGGAGGGGGGGGGGGACAGCTGGTACATCTGAATCTGGTGGGGGGGGGGTGGGGGAGACGGGTCAGCTGGTACATCTGAATCTGGTGGGGGGGAGACGGATCAGCTGGTACATCTGAATCTGGTGGGGGGTGGGGGGGGGAGACGGGTCAGCTGGTACATCTGAATCTGGTGGGGGGTGGGGACGGGTCAGCTGGTACATCTGAATCTGGTGGGGGGGGGGGGGGAGACGGGTCAGCTGGTACATCTGAATCTGGTGGGGGGGGGTCAGCTGGTACATCTGAATCTGGTGGCGGGGGGGTCAGCTGGTGCATCTGAATCTGGGGGGGGGGGGGTCAGCTGGTGCATCTGAATCTGGTGTGGGGGTGTAGTATCATCATGTCAGGTCTGTACTGCTTGGTGTGGTACCTGTAGTATCATCATGTCAGGTCTGTACTGATTGGTGTGGTACCTGTAGTATAATCATGTCAGGTCTGGTACTGATTGGTGTGGTACCTGTAGTATCATCATGTCAGGTCTGTACTGATTGGTGTGGTACCTGTAGTATCATCATGTCAGGTCTGTACTGATTGGTGTGGGTACCTGTAGTATCATCATGTCAGGTCTGTACTGATTGGTGTGGTACCTGTAGTATCATCATGTCAGGTCTGTACTGATTGGTGTGGTACCTGTAGTATCATCATGTCAGGTCTGTACTGATTGGTGTGGTACCTGTAGTATCATCATGTCAGGTCTGTACTGCTTGGTGTGGTACCTGTAGTATCATCATGTCAGGTCTGTACTGATTGGTGTGGTACCTGTAGTATCATCATGTCAGGTCTGTACTGATTGGTGTGTAGTATCATCATGTCAGGCATGTACTGATTGGTGTGGGTACCTGTAGTATCATCATGTCAGGTCTGTACTGATTGGTGTGGTACCTGTAGTATCATCATGTCAGGTCTGTACTGCTTGGTGTGGTACCTGTAGTATCATCATGTCAGGTCTGTACTGATTGGTGTGGTACCTGTAGTATCATCATGTCAGGTCTGTACTGCTTGGTGTGGTACCTGTAGTATCATCATGTCAGGTCTGTACTGATTGGTGTGGTACCTGTAGTATCATCATGTCAGGTCTGTACTGCTTGGTGTGGTACCAGTAGTATCATCATGTCAGGTCTGTACTGATTGGTGTGGTACCTGTAGTATAATCATGTCAGGTCTGTACTGATTGGTGTGGTACCTGTAGTATAATCATGTCAGGTCTGTACTGATTGGTGTGGTACCTGTAGTATAATCATGTCAGGTCTGTACTGATTGGTGTGGTACCTGTAGTATCATCATGTCAGGTCTGTACTGATTGGTGTGGTACCTGTAGTATCATCATGTCAGGTCTGTACTGATTGGTGTGGTACCTGTAGTATAATCATGTCAGGTCTGTACTGATTGGTGTGGTACCTGTAGTATCATCATGTCAGGTCTGTACTGATTGGTGTGGTACCTGTAGTATCATCATGTCAGGTCTGTACTGATTGGTGTGGTACCTGTAGTATAATCATGTCAGGTCTGTACTGATTGGTGTGGTACCTGTAGTATCATC
>NW_022261984.1:16105626-16108693 GCF_002021735.2 Oncorhynchus kisutch
CCCAGGTCTATGAGGATGGTGTGCTGTAGGGTGTAGGGTCTCACCCAGGTCTATGAGGATGGCGTGCTGTAGGGTGTATAGTGTGTAGGGTGTAGGGTCTCACCCAGGTCTATGAGGATGGCGTGCTGTAGGGTGTATAGTGTGTAGGGTGTAGGGTCTCACCCAGGTCTATGAGGATGGCGTGCTGTAGGGTGTATAGTGTATAGTGTGTAGTATAGGGTCTCACCCAGATCTATGAGGATGGCGTGCTGTAGGGTCTCACCCAGGTCTATGAGGATGGCGTGCTGTAGGGTGTAGGGTGTAGGGTCTTACCCAGGTCTATGAGGATGGCGTGCTGTAGGGTGTAGTGTGTAGTGTATAGTGTGTAGGGTGTAGTGTATAGTGTGTAGGGTGTAGTGTGTAGGGTCTCACCCAGGTCTATGAGGATGGCGTGCTGTAGGGTGTAGGGTCTCACCCAGGTCTATGAGGATGGTGTGCTGTAGGGTGTAGGGTGTAGGGTCTCACCCAGGTCTATGAGGATGGCGTGCTGTAGGGTGTAGGGTCTCACCCAGGTCTATGAGGATGGTGTGCTGTAGGGTGTAGGGTCTCACCCAGGTCTATGAGGATGGTGTGCTGTAGGGTGTAGGGTGTAGGGTCTCACCCAGGTCTATGAGGATGGTGTGCTGTAGGGTGTAGGGTGTAGGATCTCACCCAGGTCTATGAGGATGGTGTGCTGTAGGGTGTAGGGTGTAGGGTCTCACCCAGGTCTATGAGGATGGTGTGCTGTAGGGTGTAGGGTGTAGTGTATAGTGTGTAGGGTCTCACCCAGGTCTATGAGGATGGTGTGCTGTAGGGTGTAGGGTGTAGTGTATAGTGTGTAGGGTCTCACCCAGGTCTATGAGGATGGTGTGCTGTAGGGTGTAGGGTCTCACCCAGGTCTATGAGGATGGCGTGCTGTAGGGTGTATAGTGTATAGTGTGTAGGGTGTAGGGTCTCACCCAGGTCTATGAGGATGGTGTGCTGTAGGGTGTAGGGTGTAGGGTCTCACCCAGGTCTATGAGGATGGCGTGCTGTAGGGTGTATAGTGTGTAGGGTGTAGGGTCTCACCCAGGTCTATGAGGATGGCGTGCTGTAGGGTGTAGGGTGTAGGGTCTTACCCAGGTCTATGAGGATGGCGTGCTGTAGGGTGTAGTGTATAGTGTATAGTGTGTAGGGTGTAGTGTATAGTGTATAGGGTGTAGTGTGTAAGGTCTCACCCAGGTCTATGAGGATGGCGTGCTGTAGGGTGTAGTGTATAGTATAGGGTCTTACCCAGGTCTATGAGGATGGCGTGCTGTAGGGTGTAGTGTGTAGTGTATAGTGTGTAGGGTGTAGTGTGTAGGGTGTAGTGTATAGTGTGTAGGGTGTAGGGTCTCACCCAGGTCTATGAGGATGGTGTGCTGTATGGTGTAGGGTCTCACCCAGGTCTATGAGGATGGCGTGCTGTAGGGTGTAGGGTCTCACCCAGGTCTATGAGGATGGTGTGCTGTAGGGTGTAGGGTGTAGGGTCTCACCCAGGTCTATGAGGATGGTGTGCTGTAGGGTGTAGGGTGTAGTGTATAGTATAGGGTCTCACCCAGGTCTATGAGGATGGTGTGCTGTAGGGTGTAGGGTCTCACCCAGGTCTATGAGGATGGCGTGCTGTAGGGTGTAGGATGTAGGGTCTCACCCAGGTCTATGAGGATGGTGTGCTGTAGGGTGTAGGGTGTAGGGTCTCTCCAGGTCTATGAGGATGGTGTGCTGTAGGGTGTAGTGTATAGTGTGTAGGGTCTCACCCAGGTCTATGAGGATGGTGTGCTGTAGGGTGTAGGGTCTCACCCAGGTCTATGAGGATGGTGTGCTGTAGGGTGTAGTGTATAGTATAGGGTCTCACCCAGGTCTATGAGGATGGTGTGCTGTAGGGTGTATAGTGTATAGTGTGTAGTATAGGGGTCTCACCCAGGTCTATGAGGATGGCGTGCTGTAGGGTGTAGGGTGTAGGGGTCTCACCCAGGTCTATGAGGATGGCGTGCTGTAGGGTGTAGGGTCTCACCCAGGTCTATGAGGATGGCGTGCTGTAGTGTGTAGTGTATAGTGTATAGTGTGTAGGGTGTAGTGTATAGTGTGTAGGGTGTAGGGTGTAGTGTGTAGGGTCTCACCCAGGTCTATGAGGATGGTGTGCTGTAGGGTGTAGGGTATAGGGTCTCACCCAGGTCTATGAGGATGGTGTGCTGTAGGGTGTAGGGTGTAGGGTCTCACCCAGGTCTATGAGGATGGCGTGCTGTAGTGTGTAGTGTGTAGGGTGTAGGGTCTCACCCAGGTCTATGAGGATGGCGTGCTGTAGGGTGTAGTGTGTAGTGTGTAGGGTGTAGGGTCTCACCCAGGTCTATGAGGATGGCGTGCTGTAGTGTGTAGGGTGTAGGGTCTCAACCAGGTCTATGAGGATGGCGTGCTGTAGTGTGTAGTGTGTAGTGTGTAGTGTGTAGGGTGTAGGGTCTCACCCAGGTCTATGAGGATGGCGTGCTGTAGGGTGTGTAGTGTATAGTGTGTATGGTGTAGGGTCTCACCAGGTCTATGAGGATGGCGTGCTGTTGGGAGGTCAGTTGTTTCAGCAGTTCTTTATAAGGCCTGTTGTCAGATGGAGATCTGACAGGAACCGGTTGCCTCAATACAAACTGCTCTGATAGGAACTTCCACACCTCTCCTCTGTACTGTCTAGGAACTCCTGGGGAGGGAGAGATGGGGGAGGGAGAGATGGGGGGAGGGAGAGATGGGGGGAGATGGGCGGGAGAGAGGGAGAGATGGGGGGAGGGAGAGAGAGATGGGGGGGAGGGAGAGATGGGGGGAGGGAGAGATGGGGGGGTGAGGGAGAGATGGGGGGAGGGAGAGATGGGGGGAGGGAGAGATGGGGGGAGGGAGAGATGTGGGGAGAGAGAGATGGGGGGAGATGGCGGGGAGAGAGGGAAGATGGGGGGAGGGAGAGATGGGGAGGGAGAGATGGGGGGGAGGGAGAGAGAGATGGGGGGGAGGGAGAGAGGAGGGAGAGATGGGGGGGAGGGAGAGATGGGGG
>NW_022261984.1:16108793-16133793 GCF_002021735.2 Oncorhynchus kisutch
CTGGTCTAAAGTAGTGCACTATATAGGGTGCCATAGGGCTCTGGTCTAAAGTAGTGCACTATATAGGGTGCCATAGGGTTCTGGTCTAAAGTAGTACCACTATATAGGGTGCCATAGGGCTCTGGTCTAAAGTAGTGCACTATATAGGGTGCACATAGGGCTCTGGTCTAAAGTAGTGCACTATATAGGGTGCCATAGGGCTCTGGTCTAAAGAGTGCACTATATAGGGTGCCATAGGGCTCTGGTCTAAAGTAGGGCACTATATAGGGTGCCATAGGGCTCTGGTCTAAAGTAGTTGCACTATATAGGGAATAGGGATCTGGTCTATAGTAGTGCACTATATAGGGAATAGGGCTCTGGTCTATAGTAGTACCACTATATAGGGAATAGGGCTCTGGTCTATAGTAGTACCACTATATAGGGAATAGGGCTCTGGTCTATAGTAGTACCACTATTTGGGAATAGGGCTCTGGTCTATAGAAGTACCACTATATAGGGAATAGGGCTCTGGTCTATAGTAGTGTACTATATAGGGAATAGGGCTCTGGTCTATAGTAGTGTACTATATAGGGAATAGGGCTCTGGTCTATAGTAGTTCACTATATAGGGAATAGGGCTCTGGTCTAGAGTAGTACCACTATATAGGGAATAGGGCTCTGGTCTATAGTAGTTCACTATATAGGGAAATAGGGCTTCTGGTCTATAGTAGTACCACTATATAGGGAATAGGGCTCTGGTCTATAGTAGTGCACTATATAGGGAATAGGGCTCTGGTCTATAGTAGTTCACTATATAGGGAATAGGGCTCTGGTCTATAGTAGTACCACTATATAGGGAATAGGGCTCTGGTCTAAAGTAGTGCACTATATAGGGAATAGGGCTCTGGTCTATAGTAGTACCACTATATAGGGAATAGGGTTCTGGTCTATAGTAGTTCACTATATGGGGAATAGGGCTCTGGTCTATAGTAGTACCACTATATAGGGAATAGGGCTCTGGTCTAAAGTAGTGCACTATATAGGGAATAGGGTTCTGGTCTATAGTAGTTCACTATATGGGGAATAGGGCTCTGGTCTATAGTAGTACCACTATATAGGGAATAGGGCTCTGGTCTAAAGTAGTGCACTATATAGGGAATAGGGTTCTGGTCTATAGTAGTACACTATATAGGGAATAGGGCTCTGGTCTATAGTAGTGCCCTATAAAGGGAATAGGGCTCTGGTCACTAGTAGTGCCCTATATAGGAATAGGGCTCTAGTCAGAAGTAGTGCCCTATATAGGGAATATGGCTCTAGTCAGAAGTAGTGCCCTATATAAGGAATAGGGCTCTAGTCAGAAGTAGTGCCCTATATAGGGAATAGGGCTCTAGTCACTAGTAGTGACTAGTTATGGTTGCCCTAGACATGCCTGGGTGTGAGTGATGAGCTGATTGGTTCATGACGCTCCGTCTATATCCTCAAATAACCTAACCAGCTGTTGTTCAGACGTAGTATCTGTCTGTTACCCTGTATCTTGTTGTTCTCTCCATTCTGTTACCCTGTATCTGTTGTTCTCTCTCTCTCCATTCTGTTACCCTGTATCTTGTTGTTCTCTCTCTCCATTCTGTTACCCTGTATCTTGTTGTTCTCTCCATTCTGTTACCCTGTATCTTGTTGTTCTCTCTCTCTCCATTCTGTTACCCGTATCTTGTTGTTCTCTCTCTCCATTCTGTTACCCTGTATCTTGTTGTTCTCTCTCCATTCTGTACCCTGGTATCTTGTTGTTCTCTCTCTCTCCATTCTGTTACCCTGTATCTTGTGTTCTCTCCATTCTGTTACCCTGTATCTTGTTGTTCTCTCTCTCTCCATTCTGTTACCCTGTATCTTGTTGTTCTCTCTCTCCATTCTGTTACCCCTGTATCTTGTTGTTCTCTCTCTCTCCATTCTGTTACCCTGTATCTTTGTTGTTCTCTCTCCATTCTGTACCCTGTATCTTGTGTTCTCTCTCCATTCTGTTACCCTGTATCTTGTTGTTCTCTCTCCATTCTGTTACCCTGTATCTTGTTGTTCTCTCTCCATTCTGTTACCCTGTATCTTGTTGTTCTCTCTCCATTCTGTTACCTGTATCTTGTTGTTCTCTCTCTCCATTCTGTTACCCTGTATCTTGTTGTTCTCTCTCTCCATTCTGTTACCCTGTATCTTGTTGTTCTCTCTCTCCATTCTGTTACCCTGTATCTTGTTGTTCTCTCTCTCCATTCTGTTACCCTGTATCTTGTTGTTCTCTCCATTCTGTTACCCTGTATCTTGTTGTTCTCTCCATTCTGTTACCCTGTATCTTGTTGTTCTCTCTCTCCATTCTAGTTAACCTGTATCTTGTGTTCTCTCTCTCCATCCTCAGCAGTAGTGTCTGTTGCAGGATGGCCTTCCTCCACAGCTGTCTCAGTTCTGCTCGGCCACGTTTCTTCCTCTCCTCCGGAACCACGCCCAGTGATCCGTCTCCAACCCCGCACACAGACACGCCCCTGCCGTCTAAGGAGCAGTCACCCCTGTCTGAGATGGGGAGAGAGGGAGGGGGGGAGAGAGAGAGGGAGGGAGGGGGGAGAGAGAGAGGGAGGCAGGGGAGAGAGAGAGAGAGAGAGAGAGGCAGGAAGCGAGGGAGGGGGGAGAGAGGCAGGGGAGAGAGAGAGAGAGAGAGAGAGAGAGGAGAGAGAGAGAGAGAGAGAGAGAGAGAGAGAGAGAGAGAGAGAGGGGGAGGGGGAGGGAGGGAGGGAGGCAGGAGAGAGAAGAGAGAGAGAGAGAGAGAGAGAGAGAGAGAGAGAGAGAGAGAGAGAAGAGAGGAGAGAGAGAGAGAGGGAGGGAGGGAGGGAGGGAGGGAGGGAGGGAGGGAGGGAGGGAGGGAGGGAGGGAGGGAGGGAGGGAGGGAGGGAGGGAGGGAGAAATGTGAGGGAGAGAGACAGAGGGAGAGAGAGATCGGATAATTCATTAGTGTCCATCTATGCTACTATAGACCCCATTCTCTGGCCCCCAGCCCCTGAGTCCAGGGTTCCCCCTCAGTCTCAACTCTAGATACAGGTAACATCCACTGAGATCAGACGCCCCCCCCCCCCCCCAGTCCCACCTCTAGATACAGGTAACATCCACTGAGATCAGACCCCCTCCCCCCACCACCCCTCAACTCTAGATACAGGTAACATCCACTGAGATCAGACCCCCCCCCCCCCCCCCCCCAGTCCCACCTCTAGATACAGGTAACATCCACTGAGATCAGACCCCCTCCCCCCACACCTCTAGATACAGGTAACATCCACTGAGATCAGACCCCCCCCCCCAGTCCCACCTCTAGATACAGGTAACATCCACTGAGATCAGACCCCCTCCCCCCACCACCCCTCAACTCTAGATACAGGTAATATCCACTGAGATCAGACACCCCCCCCACCACCCCTCACCTCTAGATACAGGTAACATCCACTGAGATCAGACACCCCCCCCCACCACCCCTCACCTCTAGATACAGGTAACATCCACTGAGATCAGACACCCCCCCACCACCCCTCACCTCTAGATACAGGTAACATCCACTGAGATCAGACACCCCCCCACCACCCCTCACCTCTAGATACAGGTAACATCCACTGAGATCAGACACCCCCCCCACCACCCCTCACCTCTAGATACAGGTAACATCCACTGAGATCAGACACCCCCCCCACCACCCCTAACCTCTAGATACAGGTAACATCCACTGAGATCAGACACCCCCCCCACCACCCCTCACCTCTAGATACAGGTAACATCCACTGAGATCAGACACCCCCCCCACCACCCCTCACCTCTAGATACAGGTAACATCCACTGAGATCAGACACCCCCCCCACCACCCCTCACCTCTAGATACAGGTAACATCCACTGAGATCAGACTCTCCCCCCCACCACCCCTCACCTCTAGATACAGGTAACATCCACTGAGATCAGACCCCCCCCCACCACCCCTCACCTCTAGATACAGGTAACATCCACTGAGATCAGACACCCCCCCCACCACCCCTCACCTCTAGATACAGGTAACATCCACTGAGATCAGACCCCCTCCCCCCACCACCCCTCAACTCTAGATACAGGTAACATCCACTGAGATCAGACACCCCCCCCACCACCCCTCACCTCTAGATACAGGTAACATCCACTGAGATCAGACCCCCCCCCCCACCACCCCTCACCTCTAGATACAGGTAACATCCACTGAGATCAGACACCCCCCCCCACCACCCCTCACCTCTAGATACAGGTAACATCCACTGAGATCAGACCCCCTCCCCCCACCACCCCTCAACTCTAGATACAGGTAACATCCACTGAGATCAGACACCCCCCCCACCACCCCTCACCTCTAGATACAGGTAACATCCACTGAGATCAGACTCTCCCCCCCCCCAGGTCAACTATAAGGAACAACACATACAGGCAACAGTTATTGTTATTGTCAGGTTCTCTGTGTGTGGGTGTGTGTGTGTGCAGGGCGTTGGCTCTGGTGGAGCCAGGGTGTTTGCAGAGGAGGGGTGGGTGGACGATGCCACTGTGGCCGAGTGCGTCAGTTTCTTAAGATGTTTGGTTGTGTTTGTTTTAGTGACTGTGCTAGTTTCAACACGCCTTTCAACACAACCACACACACCCATTACACACACACACACACACACAGTTTAGATTTATCAGGTTCTTCCATGCTACTCTGTGCTCTATTTGGTGTGTGTGTGTGTGTGTGTGTGTGTGTGTGTGTGTGTGTGTGTGTGTGTGTGTGTGTGTGTGTGTGTGTGCGTGTGTGTGTGTGTGTGTGTGCGTGTGTGTATGTGTGTGTGTGCTTGTGTGTATGGTATTACAACTAGACAGTAAATATAGGTAGTTACAGGTATGGTATTACAACTAGACAGTAGTTACAGGTAGTTACAGGTATGGTATTACAACTAGACATTAAATACAGGTAGTTACAGGTATGGTATTACAACTAGACAGTAGTTACATGTAGTTACAGGTATGGTATTACAACTAGACATTAAATACAGGTAGTTACAGGTATGGTATTACAACTAGACAGTAAATACAGGTAGTTACAGGTATGGTATTACAACTAGACAGTAGTTACAGGTAGTTACAGGTATGGTATTACAACTAGACAGTAGTTACAGGTAGTTACAGGTATGGTATTACAACTAGACAGTAGTTACAGGTAGTTACAGGTATGGTATTACAACTAGACAGTAGTTACAGGTAGTTACAGGTAGTTACAGGTATGGTATTACAACTAGACAGTAAATATAGGTAGTTACAGGTAGTTACAGGTATGGTATTACAACTAGACAGTAAATATAGGTAGTTACAGGTAGTTACAGGTATGGTATTACAACTAGACAGTAAATACAGGTAGTTACAGGTATGGTATTACAACTAGACAGTAGTTACAGGTAGTTACAGGTATGGTATTACAACTAGACAGTAGTTACAGGTATGGTCAGGTATTCTCTAGAATATAAACACTAAAGAGTAAACACAGGTAGTTACAGGTATGGTCAGGTATTCTCTAGAATATAACAACTAGACAGTAAACACAGGTAGTTACAGGTATGGTCAGGTATTCTCTAGAATATAAACACTAAAGAGTAAACATGGTGGTATTATGGTATTACAACTAGACAGTAGTTACATGTAGTTACAGGTAGTTACAGGTATGGTATTACAACTAGACAGTAGTTACAGGTAGTTACAGGTAGTTACAGGTATGGTATTACAACTAGACAATAGTTACAGGTAGTTACAGGTAGTTACAGGTATGGTATTACAACTAGACAGTAGTTACAGGTAGTTACAGGTATGGTATTACAACTAGACAGTAGTTACAGGTAGTTACAGGTATGGTATTACAACTAGACAGTAGTTACAGGTAGTTACAGGTATGGTATTACAACTAGACAGTAGTTACAGGTAGTTACAGGTAGTTACAGGTATGGTATTACAACTAGACAGTAGTTACAGGTAGTTACAGGTATGGTATTACAACTAGACAGTAGTTACAGGTAGTTACAGGTATGGTATTACAACTAGACAGTAGTTACAGGTAGTTACAGGTATGGTATTACAACTAGACAGTAGTTACAGGTAGTTACAGGTAGTTACAGGTATGGTATTACAACTAGACAGTAGTTACAGGTAGTTACAGGTATGGTATTACAACTAGACAGTAGTTACAGGTAGTTACAGGTATGGTATTACAACTAGACAGTAAATACAGGTAGTTACAGGTAGTTACAGGTATGGTATTACAACTAGACAGTAGTTACAGGTAGTTACAGGTATGGTATTACAACTAGACAGTAGTTACAGGTAGTTACAGGTAGTTACAGGTATGGTATTACAACTAGACAGTAAATATAGGTAGTTACAGGTATGGTATTACAACTAGACATTAAATACAGGTAGTTACAGGTATGGTATTACAACTAGACAGTAAATACAGGTAGTTACAGGTATGGTATTACAACTAGACAGTAGTTACATGTAGTTACAGGTATGGTATTACAACTAGACAGTAGTTACAGGTAGTTACAGGTATGGTATTACAACTAGACAGTAAATACAGGTAGTTACAGGTAGTTACAGGTATGGTATTACAACTAGACAGTAGTTACAGGTAGTTACAGGTATGGTATTACAACTAGACAGTAGTTACAGGTATGGTCAGGTATTCTCTAGAATATAACAACTAGACAGTAAACACAGGTAGTTACAGGTATGGTCAGGTATTCTCTAGAATATAACAACTAGACAGTAAACACAGGTAGTTACAGGTATGGTATTACAACTAGACATTAAATACAGGTAGTTACAGGTATGGTATTACAACTAGACATTAAATACAGGTAGTTACAGGTATGGTATTACAACTAGACAGTAGTTACAGGTAGTTACAGGTATGGTCAGGTATTCTCTAGAATATAACAACTAGACAGTAAACACAGGTAGTTACAGGTATGGTCAGGTATTCTCTAGAATATAAACACTAAAGAGTAAACACAGGTAGTTACAGGTATGGTATTACAACTAGACAGTAAATACAGGTAGTTACAGGTAGTTACAGGTATGGTATTACAACTAGACAGTAGTTACAGGTAGTTACAGGTAGTTACAGGTATGGTATTACAACTAGACAGTAGTTACAGGTAGTTACAGGTATGGTATTACAACTAGACAGTAAATACAGGTAGTTACAGGTAGTTACAGGTATGGTATTACAACTAGACAGTAGTTACAGGTAGTTACAGGTAGTTACAGGTATGGTATTACAACTAGACAGTAGTTACAGGTAGTTACAGGTTTGGTATTACAACTAGACAGTAAATACAGGTAGTTACAGGTAGTTACAGGTATGGTATTACAACTAGACAGTAGTTACAGGTAGTTACAGGTAGTTACAGGTATGGTATTACAACTAGACAGTAGTTACAGGTAGTTACAGGTATGGTATAACAACTAGACAGTAGTTACAGGTAGTTACAGGTATGGTATTACAACTAGACAGTAGTTACAGGTAGTTACAGGTATGGTATTACAACTAGACAGTAAATACAGGTAGTTACAGGTAGTTACAGGTATGGTATTACAACTAGACAGTAGTTACAGGTAGTTACAGGTAGTTACAGGTATGGTATTACAACTAGACAGTAGTTACAGGTAGTTACAGGTATGGTATAACAACTAGACAGTAGTTACAGGTAGTTACAGGTATGGTATTACAACTAGACAGTAGTTACAGGTAGTTACAGGTATGGTATTACAACTAGACAGTAGTTACAGGTAGTTACAGGTATGGTATTACAACTAGACAGTAGTTACAGGTAGTTACAGGTATGGTATTACAACTAGACAGTAAATACAGGTAGTTACAGGTAGTTACAGGTATGGTATTACAACTAGACAGTAGTTACAGGTAGTTACAGGTATGGTATTACAACTAGACAGTAGTTACAGGTATGGTCAGGTATTCTCTAGAATATAACAACTAGACAGTAAACACAGGTAGTTACAGGTATGGTCAGGTATTCTCTAGAATATAACAACTAGACAGTAAACACAGGTAGTTACAGGTATGGTATTACAACTAGACATTAAATACAGGTAGTTACAGGTATGGTATTACAACTAGACATTAAATACAGGTAGTTACAGGTATGGTATTACAACTAGACAGTAGTTACAGGTAGTTACAGGTATGGTCAGGTATTCTCTAGAATATAACAACTAGACAGTAAACACAGGTAGTTACAGGTATGGTCAGGTATTCTCTAGAATATAAACACTAAAGAGTAAACACAGGTAGTTACAGGTATGGTATTACAACTAGACAGTAAATACAGGTAGTTACAGGTAGTTACAGGTATGGTATTACAACTAGACAGTAGTTACAGGTAGTTACAGGTAGTTACAGGTATGGTATTACAACTAGACAGTAGTTACAGGTAGTTACAGGTATGGTATTACAACTAGACAGTAAATACAGGTAGTTACAGGTAGTTACAGGTATGGTATTACAACTAGACAGTAGTTACAGGTAGTTACAGGTATGGTATTACAACTAGACAGTAGTTACAGGTAGTTACAGGTTTGGTATTACAACTAGACAGTAAATACAGGTAGTTACAGGTAGTTACAGGTATGGTATTACAACTAGACAGTAGTTACAGGTAGTTACAGGTAGTTACAGGTATGGTATTACAACTAGACAGTAGTTACAGGTAGTTACAGGTATGGTATAACAACTAGACAGTAGTTACAGGTAGTTACAGGTATGGTATTACAACTAGACAGTAGTTACAGGTAGTTACAGGTATGGTATTACAACTAGACAGTAAATACAGGTAGTTACAGGTAGTTACAGGTATGGTATTACAACTAGACAGTAGTTACAGGTAGTTACAGGTAGTTACAGGTATGGTATTACAACTAGACAGTAGTTACAGGTAGTTACAGGTATGGTATAACAACTAGACAGTAGTTACAGGTAGTTACAGGTATGGTATTACAACTAGACAGTAGTTACAGGTAGTTACAGGTATGGTATTACAACTAGACAGTAAATACAGGTAGTTACAGGTATGGTATTACAACTAGACATTAAATACAGGTAGTTACAGGTATGGTATTACAACTAGACAGTAGTTACATGTAGTTACAGGTATGGTATTACAACTAGACATTAAATACAGGTAGTTACAGGTATGGTATTACAACTAGACAGTAGTTACAGGTAGTTACAGGTGGTTACAGGTCTGGTATTACAACTAGACAGTAGTTACAGGTAGTTACAGGTATGGTATTACAACTAGACAGTAGTTACAGGTAGTTACAGGTTTGGTATTACAACTAGACAGTAAATACAGGTAGTTATAGGTAGTTACAGGTAGTTACAGGTAGTTACAGGTATGGTATTACAACTAGACAGTAGTTACAGGTAGTTACAGGTATGGTATTACAACTAGACAGTAAATACAGGTAGTTACAGGTATGGTATTACAACTAGACAGTAGTTACAGGTAGTTACAGGTATGGTCAGGTATTCTCTAGAATATAACAACTAGACAGTAAACACAGGTAGTTACAGGTATGGTCAGGTATTCTCTAGAATATAAACACTAAAGAGTAAACACAGGTAGTTACAGGTATGGTATTACAACTAGACATTAAATACAGGTAGTTACAGGTATGGTATTACAACTAGACAGTAGTTACAGGTAGTTACAGGTAGTTACAGGTATGGTATTACAACTAGACAGTAAATACAGGTAGTTACAGGTATGGTATTACAACTAGACAGTAGTTACAGGTAGTTACAGGTAGTTACAGGTCTGGTATTACAACTAGACAGTAAATATAGGTAGTTACAGGTAGTTACAGGTATGGTATTACAACTAGACAGTAAATACAGGTAGTTACAGGTATGGTATTACAACTAGACAGTAGTTACAGGTAGTTACAGGTATGGTATTACAACTAGACAGTAGTTACAGGTAGTTACAGGTATGGTATTACAACTAGACAGTAGTTACAGGTAGTTACAGGTATGGTATTACAACTAGACAGTAGTTACAGGTATGGTATTACAACTAGACAGTAGTTACAGGTAGTTACAGGTATGGTATTACAACTAGACAGTAAATACAGGTAGTTACAGGTTATGGTATTACAACTAGACAGTAGTTACAGGTATGGTATTACAACTAGACAGTAGTTACAGGTATGGTATTACAACTAGACAGTAGTTACAGGTATGGTATTACAACTAGACAGTAGTTACAGGTAGTTACAGGTATGGTATTACAACTAGACAGTAAATACAGGTAGTTACAGGTAGTTACAGGTATGGTATTACAACTAGACAGTAGTTACAGGTAGTTACAGGTATGGTATTACAACTAGACAGTAGTTACAGGTAGTTACAGGTATGGTATTACAACTAGACAGTAGTTACAGGTATGGTATTACAACTAGACAGTAGTTACAGGTAGTTACAGGTATGGTATTACAACTAGACAGTAGTTACAGGTATGGTATTACAACTAGACAGTAGTTACAGGTAGTTACTGGTATGGTATTACAACTAGACAGTAGTTACAGGTAGTTACAGGTAGTTACAGGTATGGTATTACAACTAGACAGTAAATACAGGTAGTTACAGGTATGGTATTACAACTAGACAGTAGTTACAGGTAGTTACAGGTATGGTATTACAACTAGACAGTAGTTACAGGTAGTTACAGGTATGGTATTACAACTAGACAGTAGTTACAGGTATGGTATTACAACTAGACAGTAAATACAGGTAGTTACAGGTATGGTATTACAACTAGACAGTAGTTACAGGTATGGTATTACAACTAGACAGTAGTTACAGGTATGGTATTACAACTAGACAGTAGTTACAGGTATGGTATTACAACTAGACAGTAGTTACAGGTAGTTACAGGTATGGTATTACAACTAGACAGTAAATACAGGTAGTTACAGGTATGGTATTACAAACTGGACAGTAGTTACAGGTAGTTACAGGTATGGTATTACAACTAGACAGTAGTTACAGGTATGGTATTACAACTAGACAGTAGTTACAGGTAGTTACAGGTATGGTATTACAACTAGACAGTAGTTACAGGTATGGTATTACAACTAGACAGTAGTTACAGGTAGTTACTGGTATGGTATTACAACTAGACAGTAGTTACAGGTAGTTACAGGTATGGTATTACAACTAGACAGTAGTTACAGGTAGTTACAGGTATGGTATTACAACTAGACAGTAGTTACAGGTAGTTACAGGTATGGTCAGGTATTCTCTAGAATATAACAACTAGACAGTAAACACAGGTAGTTACAGGTATGGTCAGGTATTCTCTAGAATATAACAACTAGACAGTAGTTACAGGTAGTTACAGGTATGGTCAGGTATTCTCTAGAATATAACAACTAGACAGTAAACACAGGTAGTTACAGGTATGGTCAGGTATTCTCTAGAATATAACAAATAGACAGTAGTTACAGGTATGGTATTACAACTAGACAGTAAACACAGGTAGTTACAGGTAGTTACAGGTATGGTATTACAACTAGACAGTAGTTACAGGTAGTTACAGGTATGGTATTACAACTAGACAGTAGTTACAGGTAGTTACAGGTAGTTACAGGTATGGTATTACAACTAGACAGTAGTTACAGGTAGTTACAGGTATGGTCAGGTATTCTCTAGAATATAACAACTAGACAGTAGTTACAGGTAGTTACAGGTATGGTCAGGTATTCTCTAGAATATTAACACTAAAGAGTAAACACAGGTAGTTACAGGTATGGTCAGGTATTCTCTAGAATATCACAACTAGACAGTAAACACAGGTAGTTACAGGTATGGTCAGGTATTCTCTAGAATATAAACACTAAAGAGTAAACACAGGTATGGTCAGGTATTCTCTAGAATATTAACACTAAAGAGTAAATACAGGTAGTTACAGGTATGGTATTACAACTAGACAGTAAACACAGGTAGTTACAGGTATGGTCAGGTATTCTCTAGAATATAACAACTAGACAGTAAACACAGGTAGTTACAGGTATGGTCAGGTATTCTCTAGAATATCACAACTAGACAGTAAACACAGGTAGTTACAGGTATGGTCAGGTATTCTCTAGAATATAAACACTAAAGAGTAAACACAGGTATGGTCAGGTATTCTCTAGAATATAAACACTAAAGAGTAAACACAGGTATGGTCAGGTATTCTCTAGAATATTAACACTAAAGAGTAAATACAGGTAGTTATAGGTATGGTATTACAACTAGACAGTAAACACAGGTAGTTACAGGTATGGTCAGGTATTCTCTAGAATATAACAACTAGACAGTAAACACAGGTAGTTACAGGTATGGTCAGGTATTCTCTAGAATATAAACACTAAAGAGTAAACACAGGTATGGTCAGGTATTGTCTTCAGTCTACTGTCGTGGTATAACCTGTTCTGGGTACTTATGTTTGTAGATCGGCATTGTTGATTAAATATGATTTGTCACACTCCATCTGTCACCAGAGAACTGTAACTAAAACCTGGCCAAGGAGAGGGAGAGAGAAAGACTGAATGAGAGAGAGAGACAATGAGAGAGAGAGAATGAGAGAGAGAGAGAGAGAGAGAATGAGAGAGAGAGAGAGAGAGAGAGAGAGAGAGAATGAGAGAGAGAGAGAGAGAGAATGAGAGAGAGAGAGAGAGAGAGAGAGAGAGAGAGAGAGAGAGAGAGAGAGAGTATGTGTAAACTTCTGTATGTGTAATGTTTACTGTTCATTTTTGTTGTTTTTCACTTTATATATTCACTTTGTATGTTATCTACCTCACTTGCTTTGGCAATGTTAACACATGTTTCCCATGCCAATAAAGCCCTTGAATTGAATTGAATTGAATTGAGAGAGAGAGAGAAAGCCTGAATAAGAGAGAGAGAGAGAGAGACAGAGAGAGGTGGTAGACGGTAGGTAAATTGTGTATTACCTTAAATACATGTTTACACAGGTATAAAGGTGGAGTTTACACATGTAGGAACCCAGTCTCTACTGTACCAGACCAACAGTAGCCCAGTAACCTAGTCTCTACTGTACCAGACCAACAGTAGCCCAGTAACCTAGTCTCTACTGTACCAGACCAACAGTAACCTAGTCTCTACTGTACCAGACCAACAGTAGCCCAGTAACCTAGTCTCTACTGTACCAGACCAACAGTAGCCCAGTAACCTAGTCTCTACTGTACCAGACCAACAGTAACCCCGTCTCTACTGTACCAGACCGACAGTAGCCCAGTCTCTACTGTACCAGACCAACAGTAGCCCAGTAACCTAGTCTCTACTGTACCAGACCAACAGTAACCTAGTCTCTACTGTACCAGACCGACAGTAGCCCAGTCTCTACTGTACCAGACCAACAGTAACCCAGTCTCTACTGTACCAGACCAACAGTAGCCCAGTAACCTAGTCTCTACTGTACCAGACCAACAGTAGCCCAGTAACCCAGTCTCTACTGTACCAGACCAACAGTAGCCCAGTAACCTAGTCTCTACTGTACCAGACCAACAGTAACCTAGTCTCTACTGTACCAGACCGACAGTAGCCCAGTCTCTACTGTACCAGACCAACAGTAACCCAGTCTCTACTGTACCAGACCAACAGTAGCCCAGTAACCTAGTCTCTACTGTACCAGACCAACAGTAACCTAGTCTCTACTGTACCAGACCGACAGTAGCCCAGTCTCTACTGTACCAGACCAACAGTAACCCAGTCTCTACTGTACCAGACCAACAGTAACCCAGTCTCTACTGTACCAGACCAACAGTAACCCAGTCTCTACTGTACCAGACCAACAGTAACCCAGTCTCTACTGTACCAGACCAACAGTAACCCAGTTTCTACTGTACCAGACCAACAGTAACCCAGTTTCTACTGTACCAGACCAGTAACCCAGTCTCTACTGTACCAGACCAACAGTAACCCAGTCTCTACTGTACCAGACCAACAGTAACCCAGTCTCTACTGTACCAGACCAACAGTAACCCAGTCTCTACTGTACCAGACCAGTAACCCAGTCTCTACTGTACCAGACCAACAGTAACCCAGTCTCTACTGTACCAGACCAACAGTAACCCAGTCTCTACTGTACCAGACCAACAGTAACCCAGTCTCTACTGTACCAGACCAGACCAACAGTAACCCAGTCTCTAATGTACCAGACCAACAGTAACCCAGTCTCTACTGTACCAGACCAACAGTAACCCAGTCTCTACTGTACCAGACCAACAGTAACCCAGTCTCTACTGTACCAGACCAACAGTAACCCAGTCTCTACTGCACTAGACCAACAGTAACCCAGTCTCTACTGTACCAGACCAACAGTAACCTAGTCTCTACTGTACCAGACCAACAGTAACCCCGTCTCTACTGTACCAGACCAACAGTAACCCCGTCTCTACTGTACCAGACCAACAGTAACCCAGTCTCTACTGTACCAGACCAGTAACCCAGTCTCTACTGTACCAGACCAGTAACCCAGTCTCTACTGTACCAGACCAACAGTAACCCAGTCTCTACTGTACCAGACCAACAGTAACCCAGTCTCTACTGTACCAGACCAACAGTAACCCAGTCTCTACTGTACCAGACCAACAGTAACCCAGTCTCTACTGTACCAGACCAACAGTAACCCAGTCTCTAATGTACCAGACCAACAGTAACCAGTCTCTACTGTACCATACCAGTAACCCAGTCTCTACTGTACCAGACCAACAGTAACCCAGTCTATACTGTACCAGACCAACAGTAACCCAGTCTCTACTGTACCAGACCAACAGTAACCCAGTCTCTACTGTACCAGACCAACAGTAACCCAGTCTCTACTGTACCAGACCAACAGTAACCTAGTCTCTACTGTACCAGACCAACAGTAACCTAGTCTCTACTGTACCAGACCAACAGTAACCTAGTCTCTACTGTACCAGACCAACAGTAACCTAGTCTCTACTGTACCAGACCAACAGTAACCTAGTCTCTACTGTACCAGACCAACAGTAACCTAGTCTCTACTGTACCAGACCAACAGTAACCTAGTCTCTACTGTACCAGACCAACAGTAACCTAGTCTCTACTGTACCAGACCAACAGTAACCCAGTCTCTACTGTACCAGACCAACAGTAACCCAGTCTCTACTGTACCAGACCAACAGTAACCCAGTCTCTACTGTAGCAGACCAACAGTAACCTAGTCTCTACTGTACCAGACCAACAGTAACCTAGTCTCTACTGTACCAGACCAACAGTAACCTAGTCTCTACTGTACCAGACCAACAGTAACCTAGTCTCTACTGTACCAGACCAACAGTAACCCAGTCTCTACTGTACCAGACCAACAGTAACCCAGTCTCTACTGTACCAGACCAACAGTAACCCAGTCTCTACTCTACCAGACCAACAGTAACCTAGTCTCTACTGTACCAGACCAACAGTAACCCAGTCTCTACTGTACCAGACCAACAGTAACCTAGTCTCTACTGTACCAGACCAACAGTAACCCAGTCTCTACTGTACCAGACCAACAGTAACCCAGTCTCTACTGTACCAGACCAACAGTAACCCAGTCTCTAATGTACCAGACCAACAGTAACCAGTCTCTACTGTACCATACCAGTAACCCAGTCTCTACTGTACCAGACCAACAGTAACCCAGTCTATACTGTACCAGACCAACAGTAACCCAGTCTCTACTGTACCAGACCAACAGTAACCCAGTCTCTACTGTACCAGACCAACAGTAACCCAGTCTCTACTGTACCAGACCAACAGTAACCTAGTCTCTACTGTACCAGACCAACAGTAACCTAGTCTCTACTGTACCAGACCAACAGTAACCTAGTCTCTACTGTACCAGACCAACAGTAACCTAGTCTCTACTGTACCAGACCAACAGTAACCTAGTCTCTACTGTACCAGACCAACAGTAACCTAGTCTCTACTGTACCAGACCAACAGTAACCTAGTCTCTACTGTACCAGACCAACAGTAACCTAGTCTCTACTGTACCAGACCAACAGTAACCCAGTCTCTACTGTACCAGACCAACAGTAACCCAGTCTCTACTGTACCAGACCAACAGTAACCCAGTCTCTACTGTAGCAGACCAACAGTAACCTAGTCTCTACTGTACCAGACCAACAGTAACCTAGTCTCTACTGTACCAGACCAACAGTAACCTAGTCTCTACTGTACCAGACCACAGTAACCTAGTCTCTACTGTACCAGACCAACAGTAACCCAGTCTCTACTGTACCAGACCAACAGTAACCCAGTCTCTACTGTACCAGACCAACAGTAACCCAGTCTCTACTCTACCAGACCAACAGTAACCTAGTCTCTACTGTACCAGACCAACAGTAACCTAGTCTCTACTGTACCAGACCAACAGTAACCTAGTCTCTACTGTACCAGACCAACAGTAACCTAGTCTCTACTGTACCAGACCAACAGTAACCTAGTCTCTACTGTACCAGACCAACAGTAACCCAGTCTCTACTGTACCAGACCAACAGTAACCCAGTCTCTACTGTACCAGACCAACAGTAACCCAGTCTCTACTGTAGCAGACCAACAGTAACCTAGTCTCTACTGTACCAGACCAACAGTAACCTAGTCTCTACTGTACCAGACCAACAGTAACCTAGTCTCTACTGTACCAGACCAACAGTAACCTAGTCCCTACTGTACCATACCAACAGTAACCCAGTCTCTACTGTACCAGACCAACAGTAACCCAGTCTCTACTGTACCAGACCAACAGTAACCCAGTCTCTACTCTACCAGACCAACAGTAACCTAGTCTCTACTGTACCAGACCAACAGTAACCCAGTCTCTACTGTACCAGACCAACAGTAACCTAGTCTCTACTGTACCAGACCAACAGTAACCCAGTCTCTACTGTACCAGACCAACAGTAACCCAGTCTCTACTGTACCAGACCAACAGTAACCTAGTCTCTACTGTACCAGACCAACAGTAACCCAGTCTCTACTGTACCAGACCAACAGTAACCTAGTCTCTACTGTACCAGACCAACAGTAACCTAGTCTCTACTGTACCAGACCAACAGTAACCCAGTCTCTACTGTACCAGACCAACAGTAACCTAGTCTCTACTGTACCAGACCAACAGTAACCTAGTCTACTGTAGCCAACAGTAACCTAGTCTCTACTGTACCAGACCAACAGTAACCTAGTCTCTACTGTACCAGACCAGTACCTAGTCTCTACTGTACCAGACCAGTAACCTAGTCTCTACTGTACCAGACCAACAGTAACCTAGTCTCTACTGTACCAGACCAACAGTAACCTAGTCTCTAACTGTACCAGACCAACAGTAACCTAGTCTCTACTGTACCAGACCAGTAACCTAGTCTCTACTGTACCAGACCAACAGTAACCTAGTCTCTACTGTACCAGACCAACAGTAACCTAGTCTCTACTGTACCAGACCAACAGTAACCTAGTCTCTACTGTACCAGACCAACAGTAACCTAGTCTCTACTGTACCGGACCAACAGTAACCTAGTCTCTACTGTACCAGACCAACAGTAACCTAGTCTCTACTGTACCAGACCAACAGTAACCCAGTCTCTACTGTACCAGACCAACAGTAACCCAGTCCTCTACTGTACCAGACCAACAGTAACCCAGTCTCTACTGTACCAGAACCAACAGTAACCCAGTCTCTACTGTACCAGACCAACAGTAACCTAGTCTCTACTGTACCAGACCAACAGTAACCCAGTCTCTACTGTACCAGACCAACAGTAACCCAGTCTCTACTGTACCAGACCAACAGTAACCTAGTCTCTCCAGCCAGACAGCTCACTCCCTCTAATCTTTGAATGTGTTGCCTGTTGGATTTACGTGGCTCCAAAGTCCAAGTCGAACGATGTCCACGACTAACAGTAAGTCACAAAGCAACAGTGACATCTAGTGGCCAGGTGCTGTCATTACACCAGTCTGTGCTCTGAGGGCTCAGGACACAGCTGTTCTGTACGGTCTCTGGGACACACATGAAGTCATCAATGTCCGTTTTCTTGGGTCCTTAAAAAAGGTGAATCTAACTTTTCTTCGGACAAGTTACATACGTACGAAAGCGGACATAGTGGATCTCATGACGGACAATCATATCTGTTCTGTTGACCGTCATCTCATGACTACCTATTGAAAAGCTATTGGCTCAAATCAGGAGTAACACTGTTTTTCACCACTAGCACCACACACTAAACCGAGAGCCATTTACATGTGCTGCTATTTAAACCAGGTTTGGGATGCAGTTCTAATTTCATTTCCATTACAAACCACCGATTCACATTCTAGAACTAGAAGGAATCATTTAGAATCTTTATCTTGAAAATTCTTAGTTTTTAAAAATATATTTCTGCTATGGAACCCAGGACTTACTGGCAAAACAGTGGCAATTATTACTATGGGGACTATCCTGGCTAAATGCATCAATTATTACTATGGGGACTATCCTGGCTAAATGCATCAATTATTACTATGGGGACTATCCTGGCTAAATGCATCAATTATTACTATGGGGACTATCCTGGCTAAATGCATCAATTATTACTATAGGGACTATCCTGGCTAAATGCATCAATTATTACTATAGGGACTGTCCTGGCTAAATGCATCAATTATTACTATATGGACTATCCTGGCTAAATAAATTAACTAGAATCTAAATGTATTTGTTGAATTAAAAACATTTCAAAAGGTCTGTAAGACAAACCACATGCAGTAGATTCCCATTCTAGAACTAGAAGGAATCATTTAGAATCATTATCTGTAAGACAAACCACATGCAGTAGACGGATGACTATTGATATTTTTATTTATTTATTTATTTCACCTTTATTTAACCAGGTAAGCTAGTTGAGAACACCTTTATTTAACCAGGTAGGCTAGTTGAGAACACCTTTATTTAACCAGGTAGGCTAGTTGAGAACACCTTTATTTAACCAGGTAGGCTAGTTGAGAACACCTTTATTTAACCAGGTAGGCTAGTTGAGAACACCTTTATTTAACCAGGTAAGCTAGTTGAGAACACCTTTATTTAACCAGGTAGGCTAGTTGAGATCACCTTTATTTAACCAGGTAGGCTAGTTGAGAACACCTTTATTTAACCAGGTAGTGGACCTTATTTAGGTAAGCTAGTTGAGAACACCTTTATTTAACCAGGTAGGCTAGTTGAGAACACCTTTTTAACCAGGTAGGCTAGTTGAGAACACCTTTATTTAACCAGGTAGGCTAGTTGAGAACACCTTTATTTAACCAGGTAGGCTAGTTAGAACACCTTTATTTAACCAGGTAGGCTAGTTGAGAACACCTTTATTTAACCAGGTAGGCTAGTTGAAGAACACCTTTATTTAACCAGGTAGGCTAGTTGAGAACACCTTTATTTACCAGGTAGGCTAGTGAGAACACCTTTATTTAACCAGGTAGGCTAGTTGAGAACACCTTTATTTAACCAGGTAGGCTAGTTTGAGAACACCTTTATTTAACCAGGTAGGCTAGTTGAGAACACCTTTATTTAACCAGGTAGGCTAGTTGAGAACACCTTTATTTAACCAGGTAGGCTAGTTGAGAACACCTTTATTTAACCAGGTAGGCTAGTGAGAACACCTTTATTTAACCAGGTAGGCTAGTTGAGAACACCTTTATTTAACCAGGTAGGCTAGTTGAGAACACCTTTATTTAACCAGGTAGGCTAGTTGAGAACACCTTTATTTAACCAGGTAGGCTAGTTGAGAACACCTTTATTTAACCAGGGTAGGCTAGTTGAGAAACACCTTTATTTAACCAGGTAGGCTAGTTGAGAACACCTTTATTTAACCAGGTAGGCTAGTTGAGAACACCTTTATTTAACCAGGTAGGCTAGTTGAGAACACCTTTATTTAACCAGGTAGGCTAGTTGAGAACACCTTTATTTAACCAGGTAGGCTAGTTGAGAACACCTTTATTTAACCAGGTAGGCTAGTTGAGAACACCTTTATTTAACCAGGTAGGCCAGTTGAGAACACCTTTATTTAACCAGGTAGGCTAGTTGAGAACACCTTTATTTAACCAGGTAGGCTAGTTGAGAACACCTTTATTTAACCAGGTAGGCTAGTTGAGAACACCTTTATTTAACCAGGTAGGCTAGTTGAGAACACCTTTATTTAACCAGGTAGGCTAGTTGAGAAACACCTTTATTTAACCAGGTAGGCCAGTTGAGAACACCTTTATTTAACCAGGTAGGCCAGTTGAGAACACCTTTATTTAACCAGGTAGGCCAGTTGAGAACACCTTTATTTAACCAGGTAGGCTAGTTGAGAACACCTTTATTTAACCAGGTAGGCTAGTTGAGAACACCTTTATTTAACCAGGTAGGCTAGTTGAGAACACCTTTATTTAACCAGGTAGGCTAGTTGAGAACACCTTTATTTAACCAGGTAGGCTAGTTGAGAACACCTTTATTTAACCAGTAGGCTAGTTGAGAACACCTTTATTTAAACCAGGTAGGCTAGTTGAGAACACCTTTATTTAACCAGGTAGGCTAGTTGAGAACACCTTTATTTAACCAGGTAGGCTAGTTGAGAACACCTTTATTTAACCAGGTAGGCTAGTTGAGAACACCTTTATTTAACCAGGTAGACTAGTTGAGAACACCTTTATTTAACCAGGTAGGCTAGTTGAGAACACCTTTATTTAACCAGGTAGGCTAGTTGAGGACACCTTTATTTAACCAGGTAGGCCAGTTGAGAACAAGTTCTCATTTACAATTGCGACCTGGCCAAGATAAAGCAAAGCAGTTCGACAGATAAAACGACACAGAGTTACACATGGAGTAAAAACAAACATACAGTCAATAATGCAGTATAAACAAGTCTATATACGATGTGAGCAAATGAGGTGAGATAAGGGGAGGTAAAGGCAAAAAAGGCCAAGATGGCAAAGTAAATACAATATAGCAAGTAAAATACTGGAATGGTAGTTTTGCAATGGAAGAATGTGCAAAGTAGAAATAAAAAAATAATGGGGTGCAAAGGAGCAAAATAAATAAATAAATTAAAATTAAATACAGTTGGGAAAGAGGTAGTTGTTTGGGCTAAATTATAGGTGGGCTATGTACAGGTGCAGTAATCTGTGAGCTGCTCTGACAGTTGGTGCTTAAAGCTAGTGAGGGAGATAAGTGTTTCCAGTTTCAGAGATTTTTGTAGTTCGTTCCAGTCATTGGCAGCAGAGAACTGGAAGGAGAGGCGGCCAAAGAAAGAATTGGTTTTGGGGGTGACTAGAGAGATATACCTGCTGGAGCGCGTGCTACAGGTGGGAGATGCTATGGTGACCAGCGAGCTGAGATAAGGGGGGACTTTACCTAGCAGGGTCTTGTAGATGACATGGAGCCAGTGGGTTTGGCGACGAGTATGAAGCGAGGGCCAGCCAACGAGAGCGTACAGGTCGCAATGGTGGGTAGTATATGGGGGCTTTGGTGATAAAACGGATTGCACTGTGATAGACTGCATCCAATTAGTTGAGTAGGGTATTGGAGGCTATTTTGTAAATGACATCGCCAAAGTCGAGGATTGGTAGGATGGTCAGTTTTACAAGGGTATGTTTGGCAGCATGAGTGAAGGATGCTTTGTTGCGAAATAGGAAGCCAATTCTAGATTTAACTTTGGATTGGAGATGTTTGATATGGGTCTGGAAGGAGAGTTTACAATCTAACCAGACATGAAGAACACACATCCTTATCTGATACAAGATAGTCACCCTCCTTACTCAAACAGGTGTGTGTGTGTGTGTGTGTGTGTGTGTGTGTGTGTGTGTGTGTGTGTGTGTGTGTGCGCGTGTGCGTGTCAGTGTGTGTGTGTGTGTGTGTGTGTGTGCGTGTCAGTGTGTGTGTGTGTGTGTGTGTGTGTGTGTGTGCGTGTCAGTGTGTGTGTGTGTGTGTGTGTGTGTGTGTGTGTGTGTGTGTCAGTGGTGTGTGTGTGTCAGTGTGTGTGTGTGTGCGTGTCAGTGTGTGTGTGTGTGTGTGTGTGTGTGTGTGTGTGTGCGTGTCAGTGTGTGTGTGTGTGTGTGTGTGTGTGTGTGTGTGTGTGTGCGCGTGTCAGTGTGTGTGTGTGTGTGTGCGTGTCAGTGTGTGTGTGTGTGTGTGCGTGTCAGTGTGTGTGTGTGTGTGTGTGTGTGTGTGTGTGTGTGTGTGTGTGTGTGTGTGTGTGTGTGTGTGTGTGTGTGTGTGTGTGTGTGTGCGTGTGTGTGCGTGTGTGTGCGTACCATTGCTGTCAGTGTTTTTCTGAGGGGTAGCGACACGAAGGAAGATCTGTTGTCTCCAGGAGTGTCTCCGTAGAGGACTGTCTCCTACCACACACACTGCTACCGGACTGGACAGGGCTGCTACGTCACTGTAACACACACACACACATTAATACACACACACACACATTAATACACACACACACACACACTGCTACCGGACTGGACAGGGCTGCTACGTCACTGTAACATACACACACACATTAATACACACACACACACACATTAATACACACACACACACACTGCTACCGGACTGGACAGGGCTGCTACGTCACTGTAACATACACACACACACACACACACATTAATACACACACACATACGTTAATACACACACACAAGTAAGTGGTTGTAAAACTCACAGGTAGAGTGTACGTTGTGTAGTGGTGGTGTATGGTGTGTAGTGGTGGTGTATGGTGTGTAGTGTAGTGGTGGTGTATGGTGTGGGTGTGTGGTATGATGTGGTGTGGGGTGTGGGGTATGGTGTGGTGTGTAGTGTGGGGTATGGTGTGGTGTGTAGTGTGGGGTATGGTATGGTGTGTAGTGTGGGGTATGGTATGGTATGGTGTGTAGTGGTGGTGTGGTGTGTAGTATGGTGTGTGGTGTGTAGTATGGTGTGTGGTGTGTAGTATGGTGTGTGGTGTGTAGCATGGTGTGTGGTGTGTAGCATGGTGTGTGGTGTGTAGTATGGTGTGTGGTGTGTAGTGGTGTGTAGTGTGGTGTGTAGTGGTGGTGTGTAGTATGGTGTGTGGTATGGTGTGGTGTGTAGTATGGTGTGTAGTATGGTGTGGTGTGTAGTATGGTGTGTAGTGTGGTGTGGTATGGTGTGTGGTGTGGTATGTGGTATGGTGTATGGTGTGGTGTATGGTGTGGTGCATGGTGTGTGGTATGGTGTGTGGTGTGGTATGTGGTGTATGGTGTATGGTGTGGTGTATGGTGTATGGTGTGGTGTGTGGTGTACGGTGTGGTGCGTGGTGTGTAGTGTGTGGTATGGTGTGGTGTATGGTATGGTGTATGGTGTATGGTGTATGGTGTGGTGTATGGTGTAGGGTGTATGGTATGGTGTATGGTATGGGGTGTGGTATGTGGTGTATGGTGTGGTGTGTGGTGTATGGTGTGGGTGTATGGTATGGTGTGTGGTGAGTGGTGTGGTGTATGGTATGGTGTGTGGTGTATGGTGTGTGGTGTATGGAAAGTGTGCTGTGGTGTAGTGTGTAGTGTGTGGTGTGGCGTATGGTGTGTGGTGTATGGTGTGGTGTACCTCCTCTTGTCTAAGTCACAGGGGTGGCTCTCGTGGACAGGAGCGAGGAGTTTGAGGAAGTTGGGAACAGAGGAGGAGGAGCGGAGACGAGCGCGCAGACCTCCCAGAGGACTGACAGAGATGAGAGGAGAGAAGGAGAGAGAAGGAGAGAGAAGGAGAGGACAGAGAGAAACATTAAGATATAGACTGGACAGACAGACAGGATGTAGCAGGGACAGACACTGAAACAGTGTGATAATGACAGGAAGTAGCAGGGACAGAAACTGAAAGAGTGATAATGACAGGAAGTAGCAGGGACAGACACTGAAACAGAGTAATAATGACAGACAGGAAGTAGCAGGGAGAGACACTGAAACAGAGTGATAATGACAGACAGGAAGTAGCAGGGACAGACACTGAAACAGAGTGATAATGACAGACAGAAAGTAGCAGGGAGAGACACTGAAACACAGTGATATTGACAAACAGGAAGTAGCAGGGAGAGACACTGAAACACAGTGATAATGACAGACAGGAAGTAGCAGGGACAGACACTGAAACACAGTGATAATGACAGACAGGAAGTAGCAGGGAGAGACACTGAAACACAGTGATAATGACAGACAGGAAGTAGCAGGGATAGACACTGAAACAGAGTGATAATGACAGACAGACAGGAAGTATGACAAAGAGAGAGAGAGAGAGACAAAGAGAATGACAAACAGGAAGTAGCAGGGACAGACACTGAAACACAGTGATAATGACAGACAGGAAGTAGCAGGGACAGACACTGAAACACAGTGATAATGACAGACAGGAAGTAGCAGGGACAGACACTGAAACACAGTGATAATGACAGACAGGAAGTAGCAGGGACAGACACTGAAACACAGTGATAATGACAGACAGGAAGTAGCAGGGACAGACACTGAAACACAGTGATAATGACAGACAGGAAGTAGCAGGGACAGACACTGAAACACAGTGATAATGACAGACAGGAAGTAGCAGGGACAGACACTGAAACACAATGCTAATGACAGACAGGAAGTAGCAGGGACAGACACTGAAACACAGTGCTAATGACAGACAGGAAGTAGCAGGGAAAGACACTGAAACACAGTGATAATGACAGACAGGAAGTAGCAGGGACAGACACTGAAACACAGTGATAATGACAGACAGGAAGTAGCAGGGAGAGACACTGAAACACAGTGATAATGACAGACAGGAAGTAGCAGGGATAGACACTGAAACAGAGTGATAATGACAGACAGACAGGAAGTATGACAAAGAGAGAGAGAGAGAGACAAAGAGAATGACAAACAGGAAGTAGC
>NW_022261984.1:16138793-16156293 GCF_002021735.2 Oncorhynchus kisutch
CGGGCATCTCTGAAAACACTGTCGCTGACCGAGCATCTCTGAAACACTGTCGCTGACCGAGCATCTCTGAAACACTGTCGTGACCGAGCATCTCTGAAACACTGTCGCTGACCGAGCATCTCTGAAACACTGTCGCTGACCGAGCATCTCTGAAACACTGTCGTGACCGAGCATCTCTGAAACACTGTCGTGACCGAGCATCTCTGAAACACTCTCGCTGACCGAGCATCTCTGAAACACTGTCGTGACCGAGCATCTCTGAAACACTGTCGTGACCGAGCATCTCTGAAACACTCTCGCTGACCGAGCATCTCTGAAACACTGTCGTGACCGAGCATCTCTGAAACACTGTCGTGACCGAGCATCTCTGAAACACTGTCGTGACCGAGCTCAATTTAACGTCTTTGGGATGACATCAACATCTGACAGCTTGTAGAATCCACGCCCCAAATAATTCAGGCTGTTCTGGAGGCAAAGGGGGGGTCTGACTCCGTACTTGATGGGTTGTCAATTGAAGTCGGAAGTTGACAAAACACATTAGGTAGTGTGTCATTAAAACTCGTTTTCAACAACTCCACAAATTTCTGGTTAACAAACTATAGTTTTGGCAAGTCCGTTAGGACATCTACTTTGTGCATGACACAAAGTCATTTTTCCAACAATTGGTTCATCCTTCAGAGCATTTTCCAAAACACCTGAAGGTACCACGTTCATCTGTACAAACAATAGTACGCAAGTATAAACACCATGGGACCACGCAGCCATCATACCGCTCAGGAAGGAGACGCGTTCTGTCACCTAGAGATGAACGTACTTTGGTGCGAAAGTGCAAATCAATCCCAGAACAGCAGCAAAGGATCTTGTGAAGATGCTGGAGGAAACAGGTACAAAAGTATCTATATCCACAGTAAAACAAGTCCTATATCGACATAACCTGAAAGGCCGCTCAGCAAGGAAGAAGCTACTGCTCCAAAACCGCCATAAAAAAGCCAGACTACAGTTTGCAACTGCACATGGGGACGAAGATCGTACTTTTTGGAGAAATGTCCTCTAGTAGAGTTAGAGTTATGTCTAGTAGAGTTAGATACCTGTCTAGTAGAGTTAGATACATGTCTAGTAGAGTTAGAGTTATCTGTCTAGTAGAGTTAGATACCTGTCTAGTATAGTTAGATACCTGTCTAGTAGAGTTAGATATAGATACCTGTCTAGTAGAGTTAGATACCTGTCTAGTAGAGTTAGATATAGATACCTGTCTAGTAGAGTTAGATATAGATACCTGTCTAGTAGAGTTAGATATAGATACCTGTCTAGTAGAGTTAGATATAGATACCTGTCTAGTAGAGTTAGATATAGATACCTGTCTAGTAGAGTTAGATATAGATACCTGTCTAGTAGAGTTAGATACCTGTCTAGAAGAGTTAGATATAGATACCTGTCTAGTAGAGTTAGATACCTGTCTAGTAGAGTTAGATAAAGATACCTGTCTAGTAGAGTTAGATACCTGTCTAGTAGAGTTAGATATAGATACCTGTCTAGTAGAGTTAGATACCTGTCTAGTAGAGTTAGATATAGATACCTGTCTAGTAGAGTTAGATATAGATACCTGTCTAGTAGAGTTAGATATAGATACCTGTCTAGTAGAGTTAGATATAGATACCTGTCTAGTAGAGTTAGATATAGATACCTGTCTAGTAGAGTTAGATATAGATACCTGTCTAGTAGAGTTAGATACCTGTCTAGAAGAGTTAGATATAGATACCTGTCTAGTAGAGTTAGATACCTGTCTAGTAGAGTTAGATATAGATACCTTTCTAGTAGAGTTAGATATAGATACCTGTCTAGTAGAGTTAGATATAGATACCTGTCTAGTAGAGTTAGATATAGATACCTGTCTAGTAGAGTTAGATACCTGTCTAGAAGAGTTAGATATAGATACCTGTCTAGTAGAGTTAGATACCTGTCTAGTAGAGTTAGATATAGATACCCTGTTCTAGTAGAGTTAGATATAGATACCTGTCTAGTAGAGTTAGATACCTGTCTAGTAGAGTTAGATATAGATACCTGTCTAGTAGAGTTAGATATAGATACCTGTCTAGTAGAGTTAGATACCTGTCTAGTAGAGTTAGATATAGATACCTGTCTAGTAGAGTTAGATACCTGTCTAGTAGAGTTAGATATAGATACCTGTCTAGTAGAGTTAGATACCTGTCTAGTACAGTTAGATACCTGTCTAGTAGAGTTAGATACCTGTCTAGTAGAGTTAATACCTGTCTAGTAGAGTTAGATATAGATACCTGTCTAGTAGAGTTAGATATAGATACCTGTCTAGTAGAGTAGATATAGATACCTGTCTAGTAGAGTTATACCTGTCTAGTAGAGTTAGATACCTGTCTAGTAGAGTTAGATACTGTCTAGTAGAGTTAGATACCTGTCTAGTAGAGTTAGATATAGATACCTTTCTAGTAGAGTTAGATATAGATACCTGTCTAGTAGAGTTAGATATAGATACCTGTCTAGTAGAGTTAGATATAGATACCTGTCTAGTAGAGTTAGATACCTGTCTAGTAGAGTTAGATATAGATACCTGTCTAGTAGAGTTAGATACCTGTCTAGTAGAGTTAGATACCTGTCTAGTAGAGTTAGATAAAGATACCTGTCTAGTAGAGTTAGATACCTGTCTAGTAGAGTTAGATATAGATACCTGTCTAGTAGAGTTAGATACCTGTCTAGTAGAGTTAGATATAGATACCTGTCTAGTAGAGTTAGATATGATACCTGTCTAGTAGAGTTAGATATAGATACCTGTCTAGTAGAGTTAGATATAGATACCTGTCTAGTAGAGTTAGATACCTGTCTAGAAGAGTTAGATATAGATACCTGTCTAGTAGAGTTAGATACCTGTCTAGTAGAGTTAGATATAGATACCTTTCTAGTAGAGTTAGATATAGATACCTGTCTAGTAGAGTTAGATATAGATACCTTGTCTAGTAGAGTTAGATATAGATACCTGTCTAGTAGAGTTAGATATAGATACTGTCTAGTAGAGTTAGATACCTGTCTAGTAGAGTTAGATATAGATACCTGTCTAGTAGAGTTAGATACCTGTCTAGTAGAGTTAGATACCTGTCTAGTAGAGTTAGATAAAGATACCTGTCTAGTAGAGTTAGATAAAGATACCTGTCTAGTAGAGTTAGATACCTGTCTAGTAGAGTTAGATATAGATACCTGTCTAGTAGAGTTAGATACCTGTCTAGTAGAGTTAGATATAGATACCTGCTCTAGTAGAGTTAGATATAGATACCTGTCTAGTAGAGTTAGATATAGATACCTGTCTAGTAGAGTTAGATATAGATACCTGTCTAGTAGAGTTAGATATAGATACCTGTCTAGTAGAGTTAGATACCTGTCTAGAAGAGTTAGATATAGATACCTGTCTAGTAGAGTTAGATACCTGTCTAGTAGAGTTAGATATAGATACCTTTCTAGTAGAGTTAGATATAGATACCTGTCTAGTAGAGTTAGATATAGATACCTGTCTAGTAGAGTTAGATATAGATACCTGTCTAGTAGAGTTAGATACCTGCCTAGAAGAGTTAGATATAGATACCTGTCTAGTAGAGTTAGATACCTGTCTAGTAGAGTTAGATATAGATACCTGTCTAGTAGAGTTAGATACCTGTCTAGTAGAGTTAGATATAGATACCTGTCTAGTAGAGTTAGATATAGATACCTGTCTAGTAGAGTTAGATACCTGTCTAGTAGAGTTAGATATAGATACCTGTCTAGTAGAGTTAGATACCTGTCTAGTAGAGTTAGATATAGATACCTGTCTAGTAGAGTTATATATAGATACCTGTCTAGTAGAGTTAGATACCTGTCTAGTAGAGTTAGATACCTGTCTAGTAGAGTTAGATACCTGTCTAGTAGAGTTAGATATAGATACCTGTCTAGTAGAGTTAGATATAGATACCTGTCTAGTAGAGTTAGATATAGATACCTGTCTAGTAGAGTTAGATATAGATACCTGTCTAGTAGAGTTAGATACCTGTCTAGTAGAGTTAGATACCTGTCTAGTAGAGTTAGATACCTGTCTAGTAGAGTTAGATACCTGTCTAGTAGAGTTAGATATAGATACCTTTCTAGTAGAGTTAGATATAGATACCTGTCTAGTAGAGTTAGATATAGATACCTGTCTAGTAGAGTTAGATACCTGTCTAGTAGAGTTAGATATAGATACCTGTCTAGTAGAGTTAGATACCTGTCTAGTAGAGTTAGATACCTGTCTAGTAGAGTTATATATAGATACCTGTCTAGTAGAGTTAGATACCTGTCTAGTAGAGTTAGATACCTGTCTAGTAGAGTTAGATACCTGTCTAGTAGAGTTAGATACCTGTCTAGTAGAGTTAGATATAGATACCTTCTAGTAGAGTTAGATACCTGTCTAGTAGAGTTAGATATAGATACCTGTCTAGGAGAGTTAGATACCTGTCTAGTAGATATAGATACCTGTCTACTAGAGTTAGATATAGATACCTGTCTAGATATAGATACCTGTCTAGTAGAGTTAGATACCTGTCTAGTAGAGTTAGATACCTGTCTAGTAGAGTTAGATATAGATACCTGTCTAGTAGAGTTAGATATAGATACCTGTCTAGTAGAGTTAGATACCTGTCTAGTAGAGTTAGATACCTGTCTAGTAGAGTTAGATACCTGTCTAGTAGAGTTAGATATAGATACCTGTCCAGTAGAGTTAGATACCTGTCTAGTAGAGTTAGATATAGATACCTGTCTAGTAGAGTTAGATATAGATACCTGTCTAGTAGAGTTAGATACCTGTCTAGTAGAGTTAGATATAGATACCTGTCTAGTAGAGTTAGATATAGATACCTGTCCAGTAGAGTTAGATATAGATACCTGTCTAGTAGAGTTAGATATAGATACCTGTCTAGTAGAGTTAGATATAGATACCTGTCTAGTAGAGTTAGATATAGATACCTGTCTAGTAGAGTTAGATACCTGTCTAGTAGAGTTAGATACCTGTCTAGTAGAGTTAGATATAGATACCTGTCTAGTAGAGTTAGATATAGATACCTGTCTAGTAGAGTTAGATACCTGTCTAGTAGAGTTAGATACCTGTCTAGTAGAGTTAGATATAGATACCTGTCTAGTAGAGTTAGATACATGTCTAGTAGAGTTAGATATAGATACCTGTCTAGTAGAGTTAGATATAGATACCTGTCTAGTAGAGTTAGATATAGATACCTGTCTAGTAGAGTTAGATACCTGTCTAGTAGAGTTAGATACCTGTCTAGAAGAGTTAGATATAGATACCTGTCTAGTAGAGTTAGATACCTGTCTAGAAGAGTTAGATATAGATACCTGTCTAGTAGAGTTAGATATAGATACCTGTCTAGTAGAGTTAGATACCTGTCTAGTAGAGTTAGATATAGATACATGTCTAGTAGAGTTAGATACCTGTCTAGTAGAGTTAGATATAGATACCTGTCTAGTAGAGTTAGATATAGATACCTGTCTAGTAGAGTTAGATACCTGTCTAGTAGAGTTAGATACCTGTCTAGAAGAGTTAGATATAGATACCTGTCTAGTAGAGTTAGATACCTGTCTAGAAGAGTTAGATATAGATACCTGTCTAGTAGAGTTAGATATAGATACCTGTCTAGTAGAGTTAGATATAGATACCTGTCTAGTAGGGTTAGATACCTGTCTAGTAGAGTTAGATATAGATACCTGTCTAGTAGAGTTAGATACCTGTTCAGTAGAGTTAGATATAGATACCTGTCTAGTAGAGTTAGATACCTGTCTAGTAGAGTTAGATATAGATACCTGTCTAGTAGAGTTAGATATAGATACCTGTCTAGTAAGTTAGATATAGATACCTGTCTAGTAGAGTTAGATATAGATACCTGTCTAGTAGAGTTAGATACCTGTCTAGTAGAGTTAGATATAGATACCTGTCTAGTAGACTGTTAGATATAGATACCTGTCTAGGTAGAGTTAGATATAGGATACCTGTCTAGTAGAGTTAGATACCTGTCTAGTAGAGTTAGATATAGATCCTGTTAGTAGAGTTAGATATAGATACCTGTCTAGTAGAGTTAGATATAGATACCTGTCTAGTAGAGTTAGATATAGATACCTGTCTAGTAGAGTTAGATATAGATACCTGTCTAGTAGAGTTAGATATAGATACCTGTCAGTAGAGTTAGATACCTGTCTAGTAGAGTTAGATACCTGTCTAGTAGAGTTAGATATAGATACCTGTCTAGTAGAGTTTAGATATAGATACCTGTCTAGTAGAGTTAGATACCTGTCTAGTAGAGTTAGATACCTGTCTAGTAGAGTTAGATATAGATACCTGTCTAGTAGAGTTAGATACCTGTCTAGTAGAGTTAGATACCTGTCTAGTAGAGTTAGATATAGATACATGTCTAGTAGAGTTAGATTACCTGTCTAGTAGAGTTAGATATAGATACCTGTCTAGTAGAGGTTAGATACCTGTCTAGTAGAGTTAGATATAGATACCTGTCTAGTAGAGTTAGATACCTGTCTAGTAGAGTTAAGATATAGATACCTGTCTAGTAGAGTTAGATACCTGTCTAGTAGAGTTAGATATAGATACCTGTCTAGTAGAGTTAGATACCTGTCTAGTAGAGTTAGATATAGATACCTGTCTAGTAGAGTTAGATATAGATACCTGTCTAGTAGAGTTAGATACCTGTTCAGTAGAGTTAGATATAGATACCTGTCTAGTAGAGTTAGATATAGATACCTGTCTAGTAGAGTTAGATACCTGTCTAGTAGAGTTAGATACCTGTCTAGTAGAGTTAGATATAGATACATGTCTAGTAGAGTTAGATACCTGTCTAGTAGTTAGATATAGATACCTGTCTAGTAGAGTTAGATACCTGTCTAGTAGAGTTAGATATAGATACCTGTCTAGTAGAGTTAGATACCTGTCTAGTAGAGTTAGATATAGATACCTGTCTAGTAGAGTTAGATATAGATACCTGTCTAGTAGAGTTAGATACCTGTTCAGTAGAGTTAGATATAGATACCTGTCTAGTAGAGTTAGATACCTGTCTAGTAGAGTTAGATATAGATACCTGTCTAGTAGAGTTAGATATAGATACCTGTCTAGTAGAGTTAGATATAGATACCTGTCTAGTAGAGTTAGATACCTGTCTAGTAGAGTTAGATATAGATACCTGTCTAGTAGAGTTAGATATAGATACCTGTCTAGTAGAGTTAGATACCTGTCTAGTAGAGTTAGATACCTGTCTAGTAGAGTTAGATACCTGTCTAGTAGAGTTAGATATAGATACCTGTCTAGTAGAGTTAGATATAGATACCTGTCTAGTAGAGTTAGATACCTGTCTAGTAGAGTTAGATATAGATACCTGTCTAGTAGAGTTAGATATAGATACCTGTCTAGTAGAGTTAGATATAGATACCTGTCTAGTAGAGTTAGATACCTGTCTAGTAGAGTTAGATATAGATACCTGTCTAGTAGAGTTAGATATAGATACCTGTCTAGTAGAGTTAGATACCTGTCTAGTAGAGTTAGATATAGATACATGTCTAGTAGAGTTAGATACCTGTCTAGTAGAGTTAGATATAGATACCTGTCTAGTAGAGTTAGATATAGATACCTGTCTAGTAGAGTTAGATACCTGTCTAGTAGAGTTAGATACCTGTCTAGTAGAGTTAGATATAGATACCTGTCTAGTAGAGTTAGATATAGATACCTGTCTAGTAGAGTTAGATATAGATACCTGTCTAGTAGAGTTAGATATAGATACCTGTCTAGTAGAGTTAGATACCTGTCTAGTAGAGTTAGATACCTGTCTAGTAGAGTTAGATATAGATACCTGTCTAGTAGAGTTAGATATAGATACCTGTCTAGTAGAGTTAGATATAGATACCTGTCTAGTAGAGTTAGATACCTGTCTAGTAGAGTTAGATACCTGTCTAGTAGAGTTAGATATAGATACCTGTCTAGTAGAGTTAGATATAGATACCTGTCTAGTAGAGTTAGATACCTGTCTAGTAGAGTTAGATACCTGTCTAGTAGAGTTAGATATAGATACCTGTCTAGTAGAGTTAGATACCTGTCTAGTAGAGTTAGATACCTGTCTAGTAGAGTTAGATATAGATACATGTCTAGTAGAGTTAGATACCTGTCTAGTAGAGTTAGATATAGATACCTGTCTAGTAGAGTTAGATACCTGTCTAGTAGAGTTAGATATAGATACCTGTCTAGTAGAGTTAGATACCTGTCTAGTAGAGTTAGATATAGATACCTGTCTAGTAGAGTTAGATACCTGTCTAGTAGAGTTAGATATAGATACCTGTCTAGTAGAGTTAGATACCTGTCTAGTAGAGTTAGATATAGATACCTGTCTAGTAGAGTTAGATATAGATACCTGTCTAGTAGAGTTAGATACCTGTTCAGTAGAGTTAGATATAGATACCTGTCTAGTAGAGTTAGATATAGATACCTGTCTAGTAGAGTTAGATACCTGTCTAGTAGAGTTAGATACCTGTCTAGTAGAGTTAGATATAGATACATGTCTAGTAGAGTTAGATACCTGTCTAGTAGTTAGATATAGATACCTGTCTAGTAGAGTTAGATACCTGTCTAGTAGAGTTAGATATAGATACCTGTCTAGTAGAGTTAGATACCTGTCTAGTAGAGTTAGATATAGATACCTGTCTAGTAGAGTTAGATATAGATACCTGTCTAGTAGAGTTAGATACCTGTTCAGTAGAGTTAGATATAGATACCTGTCTAGTAGAGTTAGATACCTGTCTAGTAGAGTTAGATATAGATACCTGTCTAGTAGAGTTAGATATAGATACCTGTCTAGTAGAGTTAGATATAGATACCTGTCTAGTAGAGTTAGATACCTGTCTAGTAGAGTTAGATATAGATACCTGTCTAGTAGAGTTAGATATAGATACCTGTCTAGTAGAGTTAGATACCTGTCTAGTAGAGTTAGATACCTGTCTAGTAGAGTTAGATATAGATACCTGTCTAGTAGAGTTAGATATAGATACCTGTCTAGTAGAGTTAGATACCTGTCTAGTAGAGTTAGATACCTGTCTAGTAGAGTTAGATACCTGTCTAGTAGAGTTAGATATAGATACCTGTCTAGTAGAGTTAGATATAGATACCTGTCTAGTAGAGTTAGATACCTGTCTAGTAGAGTTAGATATAGATACCTGTCTAGTAGAGTTAGATATAGATACCTGTCTAGTAGAGTTAGATATAGATACCTGTCTAGTAGAGTTAGATACCTGTCTAGTAGAGTTAGATATAGATACCTGTCTAGTAGAGTTAGATATAGATACCTGTCTAGTAGAGTTAGATACCTGTCTAGTAGAGTTAGATATAGATACATGTCTAGTAGAGTTAGATACCTGTCTAGTAGAGTTAGATATAGATACCTGTCTAGTAGAGTTAGATATAGATACCTGTCTAGTAGAGTTAGATACCTGTCTAGTAGAGTTAGATATAGATACCTGTCTAGTAGAGTTAGATATAGATACCTGTCTAGTAGAGTTAGATATAGATAACTGTCTAGTAGAGTTAGATACCTGTCTAGTAGAGTTAGATACCTGTCTAGTAGAGTTAGATATAGATACCTGTCTAGTAGAGTTAGATATAGATACCTGTCTAGTAGAGTTAGATACCTGTCTAGTAGAGTTAGATACCTGTCTAGTAGAGTTAGATATAGATACCTGTCTAGTAGAGTTAGATACCTGTCTAGTAGAGTTAGATACCTGTCTAGTAGAGTTAGATATAGATACATGTCTAGTAGAGTTAGATACCTGTCTAGTAGAGTTAGATATAGATACCTGTCTAGTAGAGTTAGATACCTGTCTAGTAGAGTTAGATATAGATACCTGTCTAGTAGAGTTAGATACCTGTCTAGTAGAGTTAGATATAGATACCTGTCTAGTAGAGTTAGATACCTGTCTAGTAGAGTTAGATATAGATACCTGTCTAGTAGAGTTAGATACCTGTCTAGTAGAGTTAGATATAGATACCTGTCTAGTAGAGTTAGATATAGATACCTGTCTAGTAGAGTTAGATACCTGTTCAGTAGAGTTAGATATAGATACCTGTCTAGTAGAGTTAGATACCTGTCTAGTAGAGTTAGATATAGATACCTGTCTAGTAGAGTTAGATATAGATACCTGTCTAGTAGAGTTAGATACCTGTCTAGTAGAGTTAGATACCTGTCTAGTAGAGTTAGATATAGATACCTGTCTAGTAGAGTTAGATACCTGTCTAGTAGAGTTAGATACCTGTCTAGTAGAGTTAGATATAGATACATGTCTAGTAGAGTTAGATACCTGTCTAGTAGAGTTAGATATAGATACCTGTCTAGTAGAGTTAGATACCTGTCTAGTAGAGTTAGATATAGATACCTGTCTAGTAGAGTTAGATACCTGTCTAGTAGAGTTAGATATAGATACCTGTCTAGTAGAGTTAGATATAGATACCTGTCTAGTAGAGTTAGATACCTGTTCAGTAGAGTTAGATATAGATACCTGTCTAGTAGAGTTAGATACCTGTCTAGTAGAGTTAGATATAGATACCTGTCTAGTAGAGTTAGATATAGATACCTGTCTAGTAGAGTTAGATATAGATACCTGTCTAGTAGAGTTAGATACCTGTCTAGTAGAGTTAGATATAGATACCTGTCTAGTAGAGTTAGATATAGATACCTGTCTAGTAGAGTTAGATACCTGTCTAGTAGAGTTAGATACCTGTCTAGTAGAGTTAGATACCTGTCTAGTAGAGTTAGATATAGATACCTGTCTAGTAGAGTTAGATATAGATACCTGTCTAGTAGAGTTAGATACCTGTCTAGTAGAGTTAGATACCTGTCTAGTAGAGTTAGATATAGATACCTGTCTAGTAGAGTTAGATATAGATACCTGTCTAGTAGAGTTAGATACCTGTCTAGTAGAGTTAGATATAGATACCTGTCTAGTAGAGTTAGATACCTGTCTAGTAGAGTTAGATACCTGTCTAGTAGAGTTAGATATAGATACCTGTCTAGTAGAGTTAGATACCTGTCTAGTAGAGTTAGATATAGATACCTGTCTAGTAGAGTTAGATACCTGTCTAGTAGAGTTAGATATAGATACCTGTCTAGTAGAGTTAGATACCTGTCTAGTAGAGTTAGATACCTGTCTAGTAGAGTTAGATATAGATACCTGTCTAGTAGAGTTAGATACCTGTCTAGTAGAGTTAGATATAGATACCTGTCTAGTAGAGTTAGATACCTGTCTAGTAGAGTTAGATATAGATACCTGTCTAGTAGAGTTAGATACCTGTCTAGTAGAGTTAGATACCTGTCTAGTAGAGTTAGATACCTGTCTAGTAGAGTTAGATATAGATACCTGTCTAGTAGAGTTAGATACCTGTCTAGTAGAGTTAGATATAGATACCTGTCTAGTAGAGTTAGATATAGATACCTGTCTAGTAGAGTTAGATACCTGTCTAGTAGAGTTAGATATAGATACCTGTCTAGTAGAGTTAGATACCTGTCTAGTAGAGTTAGATATAGATACCTGTCTAGTAGAGTTAGATATAGATACCTGTCTAGTAGAGTTAGATATAGATACCTGTCTAGTAGAGTTAGATATAGATACCTGTCTAGTAGAGTTAGATATAGATACCTGTCTAGTAGAGTTAGATATCGATACCTGTCTAGTAGAGTTAGATATAGATACCTGTCTAGTAGAGTTAGATATAGATACCTGTCTAGTAGAGTTAGATATAGATACCTGTCTAGTAGAGTTAGATACCTGTCTAGTAGAGTTAAATACCTGTCTAGTAGAGTTAGATACCTGTCTAGTAGAGTTAGATACCTGTCTAGTAGAGTTAGATATAGATACCTGTCTAGTAGAGTTAGATATAGATACCTGTCTAGTAGAGTTAGATATAGATACCTGTCTAGTAGAGTTAGATATCGATACCTGTCTAGAAGAGTTAGATATAGATACCTGTCTAGTAGAGTTAGATACCTGTCTAGTAGAGTTAGATATAGATACCTGTCTAGTAGAGTTAGATATAGATACCTGTCCAGTAGAGTTAGATATAGATATCTGTCTAGTAGAGTTAGATACCTGTCCAGTAGAGTTAGATATAGATACCTGTTCAGTAGAGTTAGATATAGATACCTGTCTAGTAGATATAGATACCTGTTCAGTAGAGTTCAGTGTAGAGTCAGATGAACTGATGTTTCCTTCACTGTTCTCTCTCTGAGCCCTGGCTTTGCTACTTCCCTGGAGAAACAGAACACACACACACAGATTAACACACACACACAGATTAACACACACACACACAGATTAACACACACACACACAGATTAACACACACACAGGTTCTCACACACACGTTAAAACAGACGCGCATACACTTCCCCCTACCTTCCAGACCACTTCCCCCTACCTTCCAGACCACTTCCCCCTACCTTCCAGACTACTTCCCCCTACCTTCCAGACCACTTCCCCTTACCTTTCAGACCACTTCCCCCTACCTTCCAGACCACTTCCCCCTACCTTCCAGACCACTTCCCCCTACCTTCCAGACCACTTCCCCCTACCTTCCAGACCACTTCCCCCTACCTTCTAGACCACTTCCCCCTACCTTCCAGACCACTTCCCCCTACCTTCCAGACCACTTCCCCCTACCTTCCAGACCACTTCCCCCTACCTTCCAGACCACTTCCCCCTACAGACCACTTCCCCCTACCTTCCAGACCACTTCCCCCTGCAGACCACATCCCCCTACCTTCCAGACCACTTCCCCCTACAGACCACATCCCCCTACCTTCCAGACCACTTCCCCCTACAGACCACTTCCCCCTACCTTCCAGACCACTTCCCCCTACCTTCCAGACCACATCCCCCTACCTTCCAGACCACTTCCCCCTACCTTCCAGACCACTTCCCCCTACCTTCCAGACCACTTCCCCCTACCTTCCAGACCACTTCCCCCTACCTTCCAGACCACTTCCCCCTACCTTCCAGACCACTTCCCCCTACCTTCCAGACCACTTCCCCCTACCTTCCAGACCACTTCCCCCTACCTTCTAGACCACTTCCCCCTACCTCCCAGACCACTTCCCCCTACCTTCCAGACCACTTCCCCCTACAGACCACTTCCCCCTACCTTCCAGACCACTTCCCCCTGCAGACCACATCCCCCTACCTTCCAGACCACTTCCCCCTACAGACCACATCCCCCTACCTTCCAGACCACATCCCCCTACCTTCCAGACCACATCCCCCTACCTTCCAGACCACATCCCCCTACCTTCCAGACCACATCCCCCTACCTTCCAGACCACTTCCCCCTACCTTCCAGACCACTTCCCCCTACCTTCCAGACCACTTCCCCCTACCTTCCAGACCACTTCCCCCTACCTTCCAGACCACTTCCCCCTACCTTCCAGACCACTTCCCCCTACCTTCCAGACCACTTCCCCCTACCTTCCAGACCACTTCCCCCTACCTTCTAGACCACTTCCCCCTACCTTCCAGACCACTTCCCAAACCTTCCAGACCACTTCCCCCTACCTTCCAGACCACTTCCCCCTACCTTCCAGACCACTTCCCCTACAGACCACTTCCCCCTACCTTCCAGACCACTTCCCCCTGCAGACCACATCCCCCTACCTTCCAGACCACTTCCCCCTACAGACCACATCCCCCTACCTTCCAGACCACATCCCCCTACCTTCCAGACCACTTCCCCCTACCTTCCAGACCACATCCCCCTACCTTCCAGACCACATCCCCCTACCTTCCAGACCACATCCCCCTACCTTCCAGACCACATCCCCCTACCTTCCAGACCACTTCCCCCTACCTTCCAGACCACTTCCCCCTACCTTCCAGACCACTTCCCCCTACCTTCCAGACCACTTCCCCCTACCTTCCAGACCACTCCCCCTACCTTCCAGACCACTCCCCCCTACCTTCCAGACCACATCCCCCTACCTTCCAGACCACATCCCCCTACCTTCCAGACCACATCCCCCTACCTTCCAGACCACTTCCCCCTACCTTCCAGACCACTTCCCCCTACCTTCCAGACCACTTCCCCCTACAGACCACATCCCCCTACCTTCCAGACCACTTCCCCCTACCTTCCAGACCACTTCCCCCTACCTTCCAGACCACATCCCCCTACCTTCCAGACCACATCCCCCTACCTTCCAGACCACTTCCCCCTACCTTCCAGACCACTTCCCCCTACCTTCCAGACCACTTCCCCCTACCTTCCAGACCACTCCCCCCTACCTTCCAGACCACATCCCCCTACCTTCCAGACCACTTCCCCCTACAGACCACTTCCCCCTACCTTCCAGACCACTTCCCCCTGCAGACCACATCCCCCTACCTTCCAGACCACTTCCCCTACAGACCACATCCCCCTACCTTCCAGACCACTTCCCCCTACAGACCACTTCCCCCTACCTTCCAGACCACATCCCCCTACCTTCCAGACCACATCCCCCTACCTTCCAGACCACATCCCCCTACCTTCCAAACCACTTCCCCCTACCTTCCAGACCACTTCCCCCTACCTTCCAGACCACTTCCCCCTACCTTCCAGACCACTTCCCCCTACCTTCCAGACCACTTCCCCCTACCTTCCAGACCACTTCCCCCTACCTTCTAGACCACTTCCCCCTACCTTCCAGACCACTTCCCAAAACCTTCCAGACCACTTCCCCCTACCTTCCAGACCACTTCCCCCTACCTTCCAGACCACTTCCCCCTACAGACCACTTCCCCCTACCTTCCAGACCACTTCCCCCTGCAGACCACATCCCCCTACCTTCCAGACCACTTCCCCCTACAGACCACATCCCCCTACCTTCCAGACCACTTCCCCCTACCTTCCAGACCACTTCCCCCTACCTTCCAGACCACATCCCCCTACCTTCCAGACCACATCCCCCTACCTTCCAGACCACATCCCCCTACCTTCCAGACCACATCCCCCTACCTTCCAGACCACATCCCCCTACCTTCCAGACCACTTCCCCCTACCTTCCAGACCACTTCCCCCTACCTTCCAGACCACTTCCCCCTACCTTCCAGACCACTTCCCCCTACCTTCCAGACCACTTCCCCCTACCTTCCAGACCACTTCCCCCTACCTTCCAGACCACTTCCCCCTACCTTCCAGACCACTCCCCCTACCTTCCAGACCACATCCCCCTACCTTCCAGACCACATCCCCCTACCTTCCAGACCACTTCCCCCTACCTTCCAGACCACTTCCCCCTACCTTCCAGACCACTTCCCCCTACAGACCACTTCCCCCTACCTTCCAGACCACTTCCCCCTGCAGACCACATCCCCCTACCTTCCAGACCACTTCCCCCTACCTTCCAGACCACTTCCCCCTACAGACCACTTCCCCCTACCTTCCAGACCACATCCCCCTACCTTCCAGACCACATCCCCCTACCTTCCAGACCACTTCCCCCTACCTTCCAGACCACTTCCCCCTACCTTCCAGACCACTCCCCCTACCTTCCAGACCACATCCCCCTACCTTCCAGACCACATCCCCCTACCTTCCAGACCACATCCCCCTACCTTCCAGACCACTTCCCCCTACCTTCCAGACCACTTCCCCCTACCTTCCAGACCACTTTCCCCTACCTTCCAGACCACTTCCCCCTACCTTCCAGACCACATCCCCCTACCTTCCAGACCACATCCCCCTACCTTCCAGACCACTTCCCCCTACCTTCCAGACCACTTCCCCCTACCTTCCAGACCACTTCCCCCTACCTTCCAGACCACATCCCCCTACCTTCCAGACCACATCCCCCTACCTTCCAGACCACTTCCCCCTACCTTCCAGATGCCCTCCAGTGACTCTGTGAGGGAGCGTTTAGCTCTGGTTTTAAACTGCTCTAATCTCTGTCTGCTACTGGACTGGACCTCTACTGGGGCTGGAGCCTCTGGTACCTAGAGAGAGATAGAGGAGAGAGAGAGGGGGGGAGAAAGGAGAGGAGAGGAGAGAGAGAGATATAGGACAGAGAGAGAGGGGAGAGAGAGAGAGAGGGGGGAGAGAGAGATATAGGAGAGAGAGAGAGAGAGAGCGAGAGAGGGGGGAGAAAGGATAGGAGAGAGATATAGGAGAGAGAGAGAGAGGGGGGAGAGAGAGATATAGAGAGAGAGAGAGAGAGAGAGAGAGAGAGAGAGAGAGGGAGAGAGGAGAGAGGGAGACAGAGAGAGAAAGAGAGAGAGGGGGGAGAGAGAGAGAGGGGGGGGGGAGAGGAGAGAGGGAGAGAGAGAGATTGAGAGAGATATAGGAGAGAGAGAGGGAGAGAGAGATAGAGATATATAGGAGAGAGAGAGAGAGAGAGAGAGCGAGAGAGAAAACAAAAATATAATTACTTGACACAATTGGAATTAACAAAAAAACAGAGCAAACTAGAATGCTATTTGGCAGAATACCTGACCACTGTGACTGACCCCAAACTTAAGGAAAGCTTTGACTATGTACAGACTCAGTGAGCATAGCCTTGCTATTGAGAAAGGCCGCCGTAGGCAGACATGCTCTCAAGAGAAGACAGGCTATGTGCAACACTGCCCACAAAATGAGGTGGAAACTGAGCTGCACTCCTAAGAAATGTTTGTAACCTGTTGCAAAATGTTTATTTATTTTCCCTTTTGTACTTTAACTATTTGCACATCGTTACAACACGGTATATTTACATCATATGGTAATGTTAACATGTGTTTCTCAATAAATACCCTACACTGAGGACGGACAGACAGACAGACAGACAGACAAGGCCTACAGACAGACTAGGCCTACAGACAGACTAGGCCTACAGACAGACTAGGCCTACAGACAGACAGACAGACAGACAGACAGACAGACAGACAGACAGACAGACAGACAGACAGACAGACAGACAGACAGACAGACAGACAGACAGACAGACAAAGCCTACAGACAGACAGACAGACAGACAGACAGACAGACAGACAGACAGACAGACAGACAGACAGACAGACAGACAGACAGACTAGGCCTACAGACAGACAGACAGACAGACTAGGCCTACAGACAGACAGACAGACAGACAGACAGACAGACAGACTAAGCCTACAGACAGACAGACAGACTAAGCCTACAGACAGACAGACAGACAGACAGACTAGGCCTACAGACAGACAGACAGACAGACTAGGCTACAGACAGACTAGGCCTAGACAGACAGACTAGGCCTACAGACAGACAGAAGACTAGGCCTACAGACAGACAGGATGGTGTAGAAAGAGAGTGATGACAGAGTGATAGTTTTAATGTAACGGGGTGCAGACAGACAGTCCTAGTTATTGTACCGGTCTGTTATCTGTGTGTTGATGACTCCTCTGTTTCTGTTCATAGAGACTCCTCAAAGACCCCATCAGCAGC